>NC_036869.1:1468306-1530806 GCF_002910315.2 Salvelinus sp. IW2-2015 | reverse complement strand
TTTGTGAATATATGGATTATAACTGCCGACCCTGACATATTTATGCTTTTTGAAACCTGGCTCAAAAAATAGATTACAGACAAAAATATTGGCATAAATGGTTACAATGTTTTTTGTGCAGATGGTCAATCTAAGGGGGTGGTGTTGCTATATACTTAAAAGACACATTTTCGGTTCTATGTATATTTGTCTTTGAACCTAAACCTCATCTTTAAATATTGTTGTATCTTGTTGTTATAGACCTCAATCTGCTAATGCTGGATCCCTGGGTTGTATTTTCGAATTGTTATCACAGCATGTCAACTCTGAGATTGTCCTGAAGGGGGATCTGAATCAGGATTGGTTAACATCTAGCTCTGATCAACTCAAARTTATATTCAATACCTATAATCTCACTCAGATTGTCAACAGTGTAATGAGGTTGAATATAAAGTATCTTCTGAAATCCTCTTTGATTGATTCGATCTTAACCAATAGTCCTCATTCTGGTATTTTTGCAAATTACATAAGTGATCACTGTGCTATTTCCTGTGTAAGATATGGTAAAATTCCTAAGCGATCTCCACGTGTCATTAAGAAAAGAAACGGGAAGCAGTTTGATATTAAAGGTTTTTTACATTATGTATTTAGCATAAAATGGAATAGAATTGAATTAATCCCTGATGTTGAATTAGCCTTTTCTTACAGAGAGAGAACCCTTGGTTTACTGATGAACTTACTAAAATCATAAAGGAACTAAATGCTATGTGGGCCAAAGCAAGAGGGTCTGGTTCGGCGGATGATTGGATGGCTTTTAAATCTGGGTGTGGATATGACCCGAAAACTGAAAGCAGACCACTACCTTAAATCTACTTTGGATCATTTAAATAATCCCTCCAAATTGCTTTGGAGTGCAAAAAAAGATGCGCAGCTTCCCAAACAATTGTTGGTAGACACACAGATTGTAGCTGAGAGAACCTCTATTCTGAAAGCCTGAAATCATCATTTTCTAGATGCAGGCAGTTTATTTGAAAAGGTTAAAGGTATAAATGAGCCCCCTGTGAATTTACCTGAATTTATCCGTTGCCAGGTTCTCCTTCTCATCCTTCTCTGTTTCAGAAGTGTGCAAAGCCCTGAAAGAAATTGATAGAAAGGAAATCCGCTGGCCCTGATGAACTAGTCCTCCGTCTCCTACACCTAGCTGCAGACATCATTGCTTCCCCTTAACATGTATTTTTAACCTCACACTTGAATTTAAGGAGATCCCTYAAGTTATGGAAATCTGCTTTTGTACTGCCTCTCCTGGAAGGTGGAGATCCTTCGCTACTTGACAACTATCGACCCATATCAAAATTGTCTGTACTGTCTAAGGTACTAGAGTCCTTAGTTAGTAGGCAGCTAAAGGTCTACCTCCAAGAAACAACATCTTAAATGGAATGCAATCAGGTTTTAGGTCTGGCTACGGCACTGTTTCAGCAACATTGAAGGTTTTAAATGACATCCACTGTGCTCTTGACAAMAAGTTATATTGTGTGTCTGTCTTTATTGATTTGTCGAAGGCATTTGACACCGTGGACCATGCTGTGTTGGTGCAAAGGTTAAAATGTTGTGGAATTGTTGGTCATGCTCTAGATTGGTTTATAAATTACCTTTCAAATCGTACACAATGTGTAATAGTAGATGGTTGTAAATCTGAGTCCATAGAGTTGTGCTCAGGTGTTCCGCAAGGATCTATTTTGGGCCCACTGTTGTTCATTTTGTATATCAACAACATTGGGGATCTTATTAAAACAGCGGAGGTTCATTTTTATGCAGATGATACTYTTCTTTATTCAAGTGGTAGCAGTTTATCTTTATCTTTTGAAAATGCCCAAAGAGCATTTAACATCATACAACAGAATCTGTATTATTTGAAGCTGGTTCTGAATTCAGGTAAAACAAAATGCATGGTATTTTCAAATGCCAGGCATGTTACTAATCATGTCATTGCTATATTGGATGGACATACTATAGAGCAAGTCAAAGTGTACAAATATTTGGGAGTTTGGGTGGATGACAAGCTGAGCTTCACTGTTCATATGGAGAGCTCAGGCTGAGAATAGGTTTTTATTACCGGCCTAAGGCTTGTTTTTCTCTGGAGGCCAGGAAGGAGCTGGTACGATGTACATTACTGGCGGCTTTAGATTTTAGTGATGTTATATATYTGCAGACCTCAACCACCACCCCGAGAGCACTTGATTCAGTATATCATGTGGCCCTCAGGTTGTGATCTCTACAGCGCCGTTGGCTGGTCGTCATTGACCTTGGATTGGCTTAAACACTGGTATACACTGATTTATAAGACCATATTGGGTAAAATGCCACTATCTCTGTTCTTTTTTAATCAGGTCAGTAAATAAATATAATTTCATTCTCATTTGCTTTTAACAGTACCAAGAATTAGAACAGGTCATGGTAGAAATAGTTTTAGTTACTCAACGCCGTGGTCCTGGAATTCTCTCCTGAACATTTTAAAATTGTATGATCTAGTCACGTTGGTGGAGTTTTAACACTTGGTTGATGTAAATATCATAGAACAGTATAATTGTCTTTAGGACAGCTGTTTTTAGTCATGACATTTGTGTTTCTTTACGTAATATGTAATTGTTGTACTGTATGTGTGTTTATAGTTTTGTTCAATGTTGTGTATGTAAGTTGTTTTGTTTTATCGCAACGAGAAAAACCTTTATAAATAAAGGTTAAATCAAATAAAAACTATATTTGTGTGTGTGTACGTGTGGTTGTGCAGAGACAGTCTGTGAGCCTGTGCCAGCCTTGTTGTATTGTTCCAAACAGCAGGACTGAAACATTGGCCTTGCGTCAAGTTTTCCTCTTTTCTTCTCCCTTCAATTTCTGTCGTTACCTTTGCCAGAGAGCAGTGTGTGTCCTTGTTTGTCAGTAGGAGACAAAGAGAACGGTAGCTCAGTAAGAACAGGTAGTCCTTCCAAATGTGGACATGACTCAGTGAGCGTTCCAGATTGTTTATCCCAGTTGGGTTTCTAATGAGAAAGTCACAGGGAGTTCAGGGTTTATAAGGCACCGGTTCAAAGTGGCCCAACACCACAGCTGCACTCTGATTTTTGGGTGTGTTCTTCTCAGGGGGAAATGGGAAACTGTGCTCGGGAAAAGGAAAGAAATTAGGAAATTGAATTAGCTTTTGAGTTTGTTTTTTCCTAGTGGTGTATTAATTTCAGTTTAGTGCAAGAAGGTAATTATATGGTTGAGCTCTCTTTGCTATCAGTCAAGCATAGAAACTCTTTGCCTGATGTACAAGGTTGGAGTCTAAATTGGTAACCTTCAAACTACAGCTATGCTTTATGGGCCCTATTCAGACTTGAGATAAGTAGACTTAACATGGAGTACATGTTGAGTCTCCTTATCTCAAGTCTGAATTAGGCCCTACCTGACTAGGATTAATGGTCAAGTTGATTCTATCTGTTTTTCAACAATATTGAGGCATGACACTGCCTTTGGTTGGTCCTTTTATTACCATCTGCAAAGCTATAGATTGGTTTGGCTGTAAAAAGTGTGTGTATCTGTGTGTCAAGTTAATCTATAATCTGTTTTTCATCTTGTGTATCCAGTCCATTGATAATGTTTTTTCCCCTGTGTATCCTGCAGCCATCCTGGAGGTCCATGAGGACTTCTTCGTCTATAAGAGTGGAATCTACAAACACACAGACGTCAGCTTCACCAAACCACCACACTACCGCAAACACAACACACACTCCGTCAGAATCACAGGGTAAGGCTGTCAATCATCTCCCATCTGATAGAGCTTTGTAATGTCTTTTATCCATTGTACAGTATGTTAGAGGCAGCACTTATAGGAAAATAAATGTATCTCATGGATTCAGTGTTAACCTTTCTAAATTCTGGAATAAATCAATGCATTCATATTTTATTATATTTTAACATTTTTAGATGATCAATATCTAAGTCTAGTATTTGTTTACATATACCAAATGATCAAATAAAAAAACATCAACCCGTAAACATTCCCAGACCTGCATACTACCACAGGTGTGTTGTGTTCAGTGTGAGTAAGAGATTCCCTGTCTGGCGGTCTGGCGGTCGCTCTGAGACTCTGAGACACACCTTGGCTCCAGTCCTCTGTCACGCAGACAGACCGCGGAGACCACAAAAATGTAGCCTGGCAGACACTACACACCTGGATTGCCTAGCTACCCACCCCTCTCCTGCCCTATCTCCCCACCCCCAATCCTTCTATTTCCTCACCCCCACCCTAATTCTTCTGGCTCCCCACCCCCAATCCTTTTATCTCCCCACCCCCACCCCAACTCTTCTGTCTCCCTAGAAGGAGAATGAAGTTGTCCCTAGACGCTGATGAAAGGTCAGTTTAGATGTTTAGAGGTCAATAGATGTGAGGGTAGGTTTTGGGGAAGGTAAGCTGATCTTAGATCTGTGCCAAAGGGCAATTTCTATGAGGAGCGCCCACTTCCTCACAGACATTGTTCTCTCCATCTTCATTCATCACTTTTCCCTCTTCCCAGCTCCTGCTGCTTCGCCCCCATCTCTGACTCCCAACCGATCTGACTCCCAACCGCCAACCCCCTTCCCTCTCTGACTCCCAACCCCCAACACCCCATCTCTCTCTGACTCCCAACACCCCATCTCTCTCTGGCACCCAACCCCCAACACTCCTTCCCTCTGACACCCAACCCCCAACACCCCATCCCTCTCTACCCCTCAACCCCCAACACCCCATCCCTCTCTACCCCTCAACCCCCAACACCCCATCCCTCTCTAAATCCCAACCCTCAACCCCCAACACCCCATCCCTCTCTCTCCCAACCCTCAACACCCAACACCCCATCCTTCTCTAACTCCCAACCCTCAACCCCCAACACCCCATCCCTCTCTCTCCCAACCCTCAACACCCCATCCCTCTCTAAATCCCAACCCCCTACACCCTGTCCCGGCCAAATACTCTATTGTTTAGTCTACTCTGAGCCATCAGGTATTCGTTGAGTACTGTCTGACTGGGCTGTCTATTCTAGACATGAAAACATGTGTGACTAGGATTAGGAATGCTAAGGTTTATGAACACACCTTCCCCTTGTAAAGGCAGCAGGTAGCCTAGCGGTTAGAGCATTGGGCCAGTATCCCGGAAGGTCAGTGGTTTGAATACCTGAGCCTACAAAGTGAAAAATCTGTCAATGTGCCCTTGAGCAAGGCACTTAACCCTATTTATAATGCTAAAGCCACATAWTAAAAACTGGAGTTGGAGGGTTTGCTGTCGTTGGCTTGAACAACTCTAAGCAGAGCTGCTGAGWGCTGTTATTGAGGCAGTTTATCTGATCGACCATTGATTAAGAGAAACAGAGCAATGAGGGATCCACTTCCGGCCCTGTTCTTCTGGTTCCGTTTGGGTCTCATATGATAATGTGTGTGTTTGTCTGTGAGTATAAGGTCAAAGWGGAATTATGTTTTAGACATTTTTACWAATTAATAAAAAATGAAAAGCTGAAATGTCAAATGAGTCAATAAGTATTTAACCCCTTTGTTATGGGAAGTCTAAATAAGTTCAGGAGTAAAAATGTACTTAACAAGTCACATAATAAGTTACATGGACTCACTCTGTGTGCAATAATAGTGTTTAACATGATTTTTTAATGGCTTCCTCATCTCTGTACCCCACACTTACCTGTAAGGTCCCTCAGTRGAGCAGTGAATTTCAAACACATATTCAACCACAAACCCCAGGGAGGTTTTCCAATMCTTCTCAAAGAAGGGAACCTTGAATATCCCTTTGAGCATGATTAAGTTATTAATTACACTTTGGGTGGTGTATCAATAGACCCAGTCACTACAAAGATAGAGGCATCCTTCCAAACTTAGTTGGCGGAGTGGAAGGAAACCGCTCAGGGATTTCACCGAGGCGAATCGTGACTTTTAAACAGTTAGAGTTTAATGGCTGTGATAAGAGAAAACTGAGGATGGATCAACAACATTGTAGTTACTCCACAAGACTAACCTAAATGACAGAGTAAAAAGAAGGAAGCCTTTACAGAATAAAAATATTCCAAAACATGCATCCTGTTTGCAATAAGGCACTAAAGTAAAACTGCAAAAAATGTGGCAAAGAAATTAACTTTATGTCCTGAATACAAATACAACACAACACAACACTGAGTACCACTCAGTGGAGGCTGCATCATGTTATGGGTATGCTTGTCTTCGGGAAGGACTAGGGTGTTTTTTAGAATAAAAATAAACAGAATAGAACTAAGCACAGGCAGAATCAGTGAGGAAAACCTGGTTCAGTCTGGTTCTGTCTGCTTTCCAACAGACACAGGGAGACAAATTCACCATTCAGCAGGACAATAACCTAAAACAGAAGGCCACATATACACTGGAGTTACTTACCAGGTGTATATGGGTATGGGTAAGTGGCCTGGTTACAGTTTAAACTTAAAGCGGCTTGAAAATCTATGGAAAAACCTGAAAATGGCTATCTAGTAATGATTTGACAGAGCTTGAAGAATTTTTAAAATAATAACGTGCACATATTGTACAATCGAGGTGTACAAAGCTCTTAGTGACTTACCCATTCTAACATGTATTGACTGAGGGATGTGAATACTTATGTAAATTATTTTCAATACATTTGAAAAAGATTCAAAAAACATGTTTTCACTTTCTCATTAATTGTTAATGGTGGGTTGTAAATGTATAATTATTTCATTAATTACTGGGATTTATTTGGCCAAGTGCAACTGTGCTCTCGGTTCAGTGCGCTCTCTGCTTAGCAGCGGTCTCTGCTCAGTTTGGCAGCTGCGCTAGTGGCAGAGGTAAAAGGTAGAGGGAGATGCCCGTGTGCTTTGCGGTTTACCGGATCTTTTTTCTGAAGTTTTGTTGATGATCACTCCACGACCCACACGCTGCAGCGCTGTCGTTCAAGGCACTGCCTAGTTAGTCCCACTCGACATCATGAAATGGATTCATGCTAGCCACAAATTCTGACTGAGCTCAATCTTTCATACAAACTTTGAGAAATAACGAGGGGCGCCCACAATGTGTTTTGTGTGGGGAAGTGCTTAGTAATGAGTCTCTCAAAACGAACAAATTAATAAAACGACACGTCCTGACCAAACATCCAGGCACAACATGACGGTAAACCCAGGGAGTTCTTTCAGAACAGGGCAGAATGCTTCAGGAAACTGCTTCGAAAGTGGAAAAGTAAGTCAACTAGAAGGCATTGTTGTCATTTTCTAACAGGTGATGAAATGCAGAAATAAAGGAGTACTATCTCTCACAGTAGTAGATGTGAAAGAGAAACTCAAACAATCCCCTGGCCTTGTAACGTTACACAGCTAATAGCTAACGTTAGCCAAAGCAAGTTAACTAGCTACTGATAGTGCAACTCTAAGAAACAGTACAGATGAATATGAAAAATGATCAGGCCTACTGTACATTTTACTGTAGAAATTATTGTTAAAAACAAGTCTAGGTTGGAACTGTTGCTGTTAAAATACAATTAATAATTTTTATTCTGAACTGGAATAAACTGATTGAAGCAAGATGCTTTTTGAGGCAAACACTCACACAGTTCTGGGTTGCTCATCTGCAGCAGGAAGCAGTCTCCTGCCTGACTGAGAAAGCAGTAGATGTTCTGGCACCACATACCTATGCATGCTTGTTGTAAACTTCAACCAGCCACACACCTCTCATTAGGACTGTGTGTGTGTGTGTTTTCTGGTCTACATCTGTGTGGTGTGATGTTTATTTTAACKYCAACAGTTTCAACCTAGACTTTCTATCAACAATCATTTCTACAGTAAGATGTACAGTAAGATGTACAGTAGGCCTGAATTCATCTGTACTGTTACTTAGCGTTGCACAATCAAAAAGCCTGTGTGTGTGTGTTCTGTTATACATCTGTGTGATGTGATCAATCAGTTTATTCCAGTTCAGAATGAAATTATTTATTCTATTTTAACAGCAACAGTTCCAACTTAGACAGGTATGTAAGAGTGTTTGTAATGGGGAAAAATAAACATGAAAATATATTTATGGATATTTCATTATTTGTTTTTGTCTATATTGCATTTTTTTTTGGGCATAAAGGCAATGAAATGTACCGATATTTACGTATAGTTGCATTTTTTCCTAAGCTTGGGTCCCAGGAAAACACAGAATTTCTAATTTGGGTCCCAGGCTGAAAAGGTTTAAGAACCCCTGGTCTAGGGTCTTGGTATATCGATGCCAATAGCATAAGGCTGAGTCCCAAATAGTACCATATCCCCTTTATAGGGTTTGGCGCAAAAGTAGTGCACTATATAGGGAATACAGTGCCATTTGGGATGCACATTGAATCTGGTCTGTCCWGGCATACTGCTGGTGTCTGGTCTGTCCTGGCATACTGCTGGTGTCTGGTCTGTCCTGGCACACTGCTGGTGTCTGGTCTGTCCTGGCACACTGCTGCGTCCGGTATGTCCTGGCACACTGCTGGCGTCTGGTCTGTCTGGCACCTGCTGGCGTCTGGTCTGTTGCTGGTACGTTGCTGGCGTTGGTCTGTCTGGCACGTTGCTGGTGTCTCTGGTCTGTCCTGGCACGTTGCTGGTGTCTGGTCTGTCCTGGCACGTTGCTGGTGTCTGGTCTGTCCTGGCACGTTGCTGGTGTCTGGTCTGAGCAGCATGCTCCACTGATGATGATGACGGTTGAAGCTTGTCTCCCCCCTCCTCCGCTGACACTGCGGTTCTTTCGCTGGTTTGGGCTGCGAACGTGAGGCTCGGGGGGCACCGAGGGTATGGATTTAGGGATGGGCTGGGGGAAAGAAAGGAGGGCCAGGGTGCGTAGAGCCTGACCATCACACCAATCACTGTTTTTACAGCCGAAATCCCGCTGCAGTGCATTCTATTAAGCCAAGGGCCTGGGAAAGTTTGTGTTTAGTGCATAGAGGTCCACTCTGGTGGAAAAGGCATTGTCTGGGGCGTTGATCCCAACTGTACGGGACAGAGAGAGGATCAGGCCCATGGAGGAGGTCAGGGGTAGGGGAGGGGAGGGCTGGTATGTCCCTCATTGTCCTGGAGGAGCAATGCTAACTGAGGGAGATAAGGGCTCCGTTGTGGTCCGTTTCTGTCTGACTCTCTGGCTTTGCCTGTATACACACACACACACACACATAAGCACCCACACCCACAAGTAGGCGCATGCACGTGCACACACACACACACACACACACAGCCCCAAATCTTTGACCCTCAGTGTGTACAGGTGTTTGTATTTGCCTATTCAGAGCATGATGACCCTTGAACTCTTGTCCGAACCAGACTCGACTAATAAAGAAACTTGCTGATTGAAGGTTGGCAGTATTCGCCAATGTTTTGGAAACGACTGAAAATYTCACATCTCTTTCCCAGCATTCCTTTTCTTTTATAAAAGGACAAAGTCGCCCTTGGAGGCTCCTAGAGGCCCTCGGGCATGGTGTTCACAAAACAGGATGGGAATAGAACTGGAGTGAGGAAGGGGGGAGGGAAGGTCGGTCTGAGACGCTGGGCRGCCTCCAACTGGGGGTAACTAACAGATAGGACCAGAAGCTAAGGATGATGGGAATGTATGGGCCTTTGACTTCTTGAGATCAAAGCATGCTGGTTAGGGAAGGAGTGAGAGAGACAGGGAGAGAGTAAGAGATTCCTCTGCAGGGGTAAGGTTTATTTATGAGAGCCTCGCTCGACCTTCAGCAATGTTGTTGTCTGTGAGATGACCGGAGTCGGGCGGTGACCACTTCCTCCCTGGCCGTCCCTCTCCTTCCTGTTTCCTGTGCTGCGAGGGGGAAGTGGCAGAGGGGGGAATTCCATGTGCTGCTGAGGAATCTGAATGATGTGGGATGCAGGGGAGACGTGTGTGTACGTGTGCATGTGTGTGGGTAATATAACTTCTCTGGTGTTTCTTAGCCATGGTCATAAATAACCTCTTGTTTTCAGGATACTATTTAAGAGATGAAAATTGTTTTGTACCCAGTACATCAYCTCTACTTAGCTCTTCCTAGAATTCACCGTCAGTTGTGTCAAAACACTCTCAGGTTTAACATTCCTATGGGGTGGGATATATTTAAAAAGCTATTTGTAAAAATACACAACATTTTAACTATATATGTAAAAAAAAATAAAAAAAAATGGCATGATTGAAAATCAGTGCATGGGTCGTTCCATGAAATGAGTGCCTTTTGCGTCCCCTTCATATTTAAGTAGAAATTGTGCACTTATATGACATTTTATATTAAATGAGTGCRCTTTAATATAGACCATATGGAAAATTGATATGTCCCTCTCTGCATCCCCTGTGTCTTCTACGCTCTTAGAAACAAAGTGCCATCTAGAACCTAAAAGGGTTCATTGGCTGTCCCATTTCCACAGAGGGTTCTACATTGGAACCCAAAAGGGTTCTGCCTGGAACCGAAAATAGTTRTACCTGGAACCAATGGTTCTCCTATGGAACAGCCAAAGAACCTTTTGGAACCCTTTTTTTCTTAGAGTGTAGAAAGATTTGAACCCACTTAACCCCAACATTTTACCATCATTGTGAAGCCCTACTTATTTTGATGCTTTCACAAAGTCATTTCTAAAGATTCATATTTATTTAATCTGATTAGTGACTCATTTTAAGGTTAAAAAAATAATAACCTGTCCCCTCATTTTAAGATCAYCCACTTTACGTGAATTGAACTCTCATTTTTATAAAGTGAAACTATTCCTTTCTAAATCATTTTTTCAAAAGAAACATTAAACATCTAATAGTCAAATCATATTGTAAATGCAGGTGAGCTGGTTCTACTCTTTCTGACAATTTTCTGGTGTTTTGTGGTGGAAAACTGAGCGGGTCAAACATAACACGCCAACCCTGTTACCTATAGATAGACTAGAAATGTTTTCACAATTGATTTTTTTTTTGTGAAGCTTGTATTCAATTTCCCCTCCCTGTTCACACAAGAAACTTCCATTCCCCCTGTCACAAGGGGATTTATGGCGGATTTAAGATGCATTCGTCAACACTTTTACGGTCGACCCTGTTACTTTATTTTGCACTTAAAGGGCACTTTCTATTGTCATTTTTTATTTAACCTCTTGAGATGGAAAAACTGGTTTTTAATGAAGTTAAACATGTGCTCTATATGACAAAATGTTAAAATTAGGTAAAATAAAAATACACTATTCAAAGGGCACCTATTTGGTGGAACAACCTGCATGCATATTATGAAGATCGAAGATAATATTTTTTCGTCCCCTTGTGTGTTTGTGTTCTCACATCTTCATTGTCCGATTGTTTTTAGTTCCAGTTTGTGCCCTTTAGTGGAAAACAATCATGTCCGTAATCCATCTCTGTGTGTTCTGTTCCAGGTGGGGAGAGGAGAGGAACTATGATGGGACAACAAAGAAGTTCTGGGTAAGTAAGGACTCCTATCTCATCACATATTCTCTCTCTTGTCTATTATGGATCAACTATATCTACAGTACATTCTAACCCARGCCACTCTTCCTAATAACGCTTGACTTTTCCAGATCGCTGCCAACTCGTGGGGGAAGAACTGGGGGGAGAATGGCTACTTCCGTATCGCTCGCGGTGAGAACGAGTGTGAGATCGAGGCGTTCGTGATCGGCGCGTGGGGTAGGGTCACTATGGAAGACATGCAGAGCCACCATCACCGCCGACGCAAGTAGAGGCATACACTCCAGGAACCCAGCACCCTCTTCCCCTCCCTACCCTGAGGGAGCAACTCAACTAGCCCCAGAGTGCCTACTCTTCAGCCCATCCCTCTTCCCCTCCCTACCCTGAGGGAGCAACTCAACTAGCCCCAGAGTGCCTACCCTTCATCCCATACCCTCTTCCCCTCCCTACCCTGAGGGAGCAACTCAACTAGCCCCAGAGTGCCTACCTTCTCCCATACTCCTCTTCCCCTCCTACCCTGGGGGAGCAACCCAACCGCCCCTGAGACCCTGCTCTTACTCCTTCTCCCACGCTAAACTTTGGGGGAAAACTCAACCAGTTCCCACTCTGACCTTTGGGGGAACCAGCAACAACTGCCCTAAGAACTCCAACTCTTAACCCCTTACCCCCTTGCACCCATATCCCCTTACGGGCAGCCTAGGGGTTTTGAAACCCCAACCCGCCCCAACCAACTCAAGTTGATGCACCAAAACAGCGTCCAGGCCTGCAGGCTGAGAGAGGCTCTCCATACAGCCTCCTCTGGCTTCAGGACACAGCAATAAGCACCTCAGGACTCATTATTCCAAAGACCATCCTTCCCAGACTTCTCGGCTTTCTGGCCTGCATAGACTGGCTACTCCTACTTCTGTTCTTAAGTCCTAACTTCTACTGCTATAATGATGAAAGAACTGTCTTAATCTGATTTCTCTCACTCTCCTCTTTCTCATGTGTGTCAGCAGGTCTATCCATTTGGCTGCCATGACAGGTGGCTATCATTGCTGCCTGACAGTGGCTATCCATTTGGCTGCCATGACAGGTGGCTATCCATTTGGCTGCCATGACAGGTGGCTATCCATTTGGCTGCCATGACAGGTGGCTATCTATCTCTGGTCTTGGTTAACCCTCTCGGTGTTTCTCTGTTGTTGTGTATTTTGAAAGCCAACCCCTTAGGGACAGATTGGGATGGAGAGAACCAGAGAGATAGAGGGGTAGATGATACAGGCACCAGACTGGGCAGTTCCCACAACAAGAGACGAGAGAAACTAACAATCTACTACAGTTTAGTTTAATGTTATCACTAACTCTGTCTAGCTACTTACGTCGCTGATTAATGTATTTCTATTACTGTCAGKAGATCTAGTGCAGTTGCAGTAGCCACGCATACCTTCACATGTTCCAAAAATGCAGAATCTTACACTGGAAAGGGTGTTGGGCTAGAAGCTTGGTGGTAGGTGGGGTTGAGGGTTTAGTGAGCTGTCCGTTTGACCAATAATTAATTTCCCTCATTTACCAAAAATTGCTGTTTTCTTTTTAGGTTAATTGCATTGAATGCACAGTACAGTATTGCATTTCAGCAAGCTCTGGAAGTGAAACTCAATGCCAAATTTCTCTTGAGTTTTTAGTACCACATAATCTATGTGTATAACATAATCACATAATCTATCTCTTATGGAAGAGATATCAAATCAACTTCAATCTCATGACCATGACAGCTCTTGACTGAAACTAACTGCTTGAACACAACTTTTCATTAGAAATAATATTAGTGTATCAGCCYTTTATAAATCTCCCTTATTACTATTTATACAGTATGTATAAAAGCAGAGATGAAGCATGTATAATATGTGTAGATGTGATTTGTAGCAAGCGCGGAGCTTAAAAAAACAGCCTTTGAAAAACACATTCCATTTATTAAYTCAACTGGTTGATAAAAACATATCTTTGAAAAATATGAGATTGATTGAAATAACAGTGTTGTCCTTTTGGTTTGAAGAAGGTGAAATGGTCACCACCAGATGAAGCCAGAGGAAGAGAGACACTTGACTCCCTCATTTGTTTCTGATCGGGGTAGAGCCACTCTGGTCTACTTATTGGTCCCGCCCACAGAGAGACATCTCACTGGCTCCTTTTTTCTGGTCAGGGCGGGGCCACTTTGGGCTACTTATTGGCCCGTCTCACTTTTTCTGGTTGGGTGGGTGGGACGAGCAATAGTGGACACTAAGTAGACCAGAGCCAGCTCTTCCCTCGCTCACTTGAGCATGCCAGACATTATGGAGAAGCTGTGAGCTCACACAGYAAAGCATATTCACGCAAGAGAGGGAACCGTGACAATTCTTTTTCAATGGTAAACAGCCTGAGGAAACCATCTTAGTTATCCACTATCTTTGATGATGCTTCAACGTGACAACCTTATGGTTGTCAAATGCCTTAATGCCATCAAATGCCTTAATGAAATATATGCATTTTTTTTTTTAGGTCCTCTGGTTGAAAGGACCCATTGTGTATTATAGTCTTAATCTATTTCATTCTGTGTACAGTGATCCCTCGCCACTTCGCGGTTCACTTATCGCGGATTCGCTATTTCGCGGATTTTCATAATGCATTTTTTTTTTTTTTTTTGGTGCATTGTGCTCTGCATTCTGATTCGCTAAAAACTCACTCCCGCTTCTTGTATCAAAACATGCTACGAATTGTGCTATCATTTTGTCGTCTCGTGCAGTTATGTGTACGTACATAAAACAGCTTGGCAAATTTACATTAAGTTGGCCAAATTATCTTGTAATTTCGAACATCTCCTAAACCCATAATGTCGACGAAACGGCCTACACGTGAGTCACTGTATTTGTATACATGTAATAGTTGCTAATTGTAAAAAAAAAAAAAGTTTTCTATTTCGCGGATTTCACTTATCGCGGGTCATTTTCGGAACGTAACCCCCGCGATAAACGAGGGATTACTGTATTTACATTTTATTCATTTGGAAGACGCTCTTATCCAGAGCAACTTATAGGAGCAATTAGGGTTAGGTGCCTTGCTCAAGGGCACACCGGCAGATTTTTCATGTCGCCGTGTCGGGGATTCGAACCGGCAGCCTTTCGGGTTACTGCCCAATGCTCTTAACCACTAGGCCTCCTGTACACAGTGTTATGGTTATGCTGAAAATATTCTTATTGTTGCTGTTGTGTATTAGTTGCTTTGAGAGATGTGTTTGTCTCGCACACAAACTCCCCCCTCCCCTGACCAGTTGCTTTAAAGCAGGGGTGTCAAACCCATTCCATAAGAGGCCATACTGTCTGCTGTTTTTTTCTTTTCTTTTTTCAATAAAGACCTAGATGACCAGGTGAGGGGAGTTACTAATTACTAATTAATTAGTGAACTTAATTAATCAATCAAGTACAAGGGAGGAGCTTTAAAGGGTGCTCAAGAGGTGCATATTCTTCTTTTGCAAGGTGAACACACACAAATCAAAAGGTGAGGAGGAGTTCACACTCAGCTGCCAAAGTCTGTTCAGTGCTGTTTCATTGTAGTATTTTTGTCAGTTTGATGGTATTAGCCTAACACAACATGCCACTAACACTTCAGTATTTAGCAGTAGGCATGTGTAGGCATATACAACAGACTCATTGTGACGTTTCAAAGGTTGTGCGTCTCCCCAAAACTTTTAAGTAGGTAGCTCAAGCCTCAACTGAAGCCAGTGAACACACAGGTTCTGATATACTGATTTAACTTGATATAACTACCTTATGTAARGTTGCCCTAGGTGCTCTTTTTATACTGTCTCTCTAATTTTGGCAATTTTGTTCAAATTTGAAATATAGTTTTGTCATTAGTTTTCAATGTATCAGTTTCCAGAGGCGCCAACTATCCTTTGAGACCACATCATATACAGTCTCACTCCACAATAAACTGCATGGCTTCCTAGAAGTGATGTATTTTCAACTGTGCCACCGTTCCTATATGGCTTACAGTTGTTACATTGTTACTGTAACTCAGCCAAGGCTCCTATAAGCCTACACCATTTCATACATTTCAAGTAGGCCTTTAGTTTTAAACCCCCATTACAACCATCACCTCTGCGAAAAGGACAGAGACGCAAGAAAACGGACATGTGTGGATGGACAAGCAATGTTCAATGTGGAGGAAGGTTAGGCTATAGGAGTAGGGCAGACATAGCCGCATGTTATGTGAACCATGCGGTCTACAGAATATTTACTTTCACTTCAAACGGAGCGAGAGAGGATGAGTATGATCAAATGGGGGGATGGTGAGGTGCATCATGGGTTCACGAGGCATGACAGTGCAGAAAGAATGGAGGTGGGGGTTGAGGTGGGGAGGGAGTCAACAGAGCTGAAAACGGATACGATGACATCGTGTTGTTTAGAAAAGAGTACAACAGAAAACTTTAGCACTATTTAGGGCTTTGTTAAGCCAGTATCGTTGAAGCGTTATAGAACGCGCCGTTTTCTGCAATATGTATTGAATAGAGCCCTTAGTTGTGTTTTTCACTTGCCTTTTAATCCTTTATAGGTTCTAACCCCTGAGGCTTCAATAGTCACATGATGGACGGACTCATGCCAAACATAGCCACAGTTCACAGGAGGTTGGTGGCAACTTAGTTGGGGAGTACAGGCTTGTGGTAATGACTGAAGCGGAATCAGATGAATGGTATTAAATACAAACACATGGTTTCCAAGTGTTTGATGCCATTCTATTTGCGCCGTTCCTGCCATTATTATGAGCCGTTCTCCCCTCAGCAGCCTCCACTGCCATAGCTATGCAACAAATCAACAAGCGAAAGCTGATGTGCAACATCCTTTTAGTTTTTTGGTAGACATTACATAATTTTCTTGCATTCATAAAATGTCACCCTTTTTGGTTTAATAAAAACAAATCAATTGTTAAAATTGCGTGAGTTCTAAAAGCAATGCGAAAGGAATCTGCTTATGCGTTGCTAGGCAATAAAGAAGGCTACATGTCATTGTGTCATAATTTCTTACATTTTGCTAAATATTAACAAGTAGAATTGGGAGGTGTTTCCGCATTATTAATTTATTCTAGATTTTACATTACCGTTATAAGCTACCATAACTGTTCATAGACCTAGTAGTTTATTGGTGCAAGTCAAATCAGTTTTATCCTTTAAAATAATGTTATAGTACTATCCCATTAGTCTGAGATACAGCCCCTAGCCAATGAAAAACCCCAGGGCTCTGACCTAAATGATACCCTATTCCATATACAGTAGTGCACTACTTTGACCAGTGTCCTGGGACACAGCTAGGCCTACTGTATAAGGTTATTGTCAATCTGTTGGCTAATCAGATGGATCCTCATTCCCATGCAGTCATCCAGATAGTTATGTCCTTATAGGGATAAACCAGTGATAGACAGATAAGCCTGTCTGGATCAATGGGACGGGAGGAGAAGGCGATTGGATCCAAGTCATGCGGAGGAAAGGAATTTGGCCAAAGCTGGATCCAAGTTGGTCTGACTGTTCTTTTTGAGTTTGAGTGAATCCTGAGTGTGATTCACTGGGTTCCATCTTTAGTCTGCCCATTCAAGGTGCCAAGATCTGTAGAAGACACTCTCCAGTTGACAAACAATGAGAGTTTTGTCTGTCAGTCTTAAAAAACTATTTGGATGGTATTCAGGGGTTAAAGTTACTCTGACATTAAAGAGCCAATCACTCACTCAACCAAACATGTATTTTATACTATAGGACTCCTTCAAAACCACAGAACCCCAGTCAGAAGTTGTGTATTCAAAGTCAAAGACCCACTTCATATTCATTGATACATAGACTTTATTTATGACAAGATGTATAAATGATATATTTTATTTTCTGTGCAATGTTTATTATTATTATGATCTGTCTCTTGTATTGTGTGCACTAACTGAAAACCCCCCCATAGTTTTTATCTGTGTGGCACAATAAAGTATCTTAAAACAACCATCCCTGTCTGACTCATTGTCTGATAATGGAAGACAATACCGAGATAATACAAAGGTAAGGGGGGGTATCGACACAGAGTGGCTCATGGGACGGGCGAGGGTGGGATGAGGACAGTTTGAATAGCAGCTCTTTCCACCACTGAGAGTCATAACTCAGACAGACAGACAGACCAAGGAACAGGGAACGAGGGTGTGAGTTCATTTGCATACACTACCAGTCAAAAGTTTTAGAACACCTACTCATTCAAGGGTTTTTCTTTATTTTTACTATTTTGTACATTGTAGACTAATAGTGAAGACATCAAAGCAATGAAATAACACGTATGGAATCATGTAGTAACCAAAAAAGTGTTAAACAAATATTTGAGATTCTTCAAGTAGCCACCCTTTGCCTTGATGACAGCTTTGCACACTCTTGAAATTCTCTCATCCAGCTTCATGAGGTAGTCACCTGGAATTCATTTCAATTAACAGGTGTGCCTTGTTAAAAGTGAATTTGAGGAATTTATTTCCTTCTTAAGGCATTTGAGCCAATCAGTTGTGTTGTGACAAGGTGGTGGGGGTAAAAGACCAAGTCCATATTATGGCAAGAACAGCTCAAATAAACAAAGAGAAATGACAGTCCATCTTTACTTTAATACATGAAGGTCAGTCAAAATGGAAAATTTCAATAACTTTGAAAGTTTCTTCAAGTGCAATCGCAAAAACCATCAAGCGCTATGATGAAACTGGCTCTCATGAGGACCGCCACAGGAATGGAAGACCCAGTGTTACCTCTGCTGCAGAGGATAAGTTTGTTCATTAGAGTTACCAGTCTCAGAAATTGCAGCCCAAATAAATGCTTCACGGAGTTCAAGTAACAGATACATCTCAACATCAACTGTTCAGAGGAGACTGTGAATCAGGCCTTCATGGTCGAATTGCTGCAAAGAAACCACTACTAAAGGACACCAATAAGAAGAAGAGACTTGCTTGGGGCATGAAACACAAGCAATGGACATTAGACTGGTGGAAATTGGAGTCCAAATTTGAGATTTTTGGTTCCAAATGCTGTGTCTTTGTGAGATGCAGTGGGGGTGAACGGATGATCTCTGCATGTGTATTTCCCACTGTAAAGCATGGAGGAGGAGGTGTGATGGTGTGGGGGTGCTTTGCTGGTGACACTGTCTGTAATTTATTTAGAATTCAAGGCACACTTAACCAGCATGGCTACCATAGCATTCCACAGCGATACACCATTCCATCTGGTTTGGGCTTAGTGGGACTATCATTTGTTTTTCAACAGGACAATGACCCAACACACCTGCAGGCTGTGTAAGGGCTATTTGACAAAGAAGGAGAGGGATGGAGTGCTGCATCAGATGACCTGGGCCCCACAATCCCCTGACCTCAACCCAATTGAGATGGTTTGGGATGAGTCGGACTCCATAGTGAAGGAAAAGCAGCCAACAAGTGCTCAGCATATGTGAGAACTCCTTCGAGACTGTTGGAAAAGCATTCCAGGTGAATCTGGTTGAGAGAATGCCAAGAGTGTGCAAAGCTTTCCTCAAGGCAAACGGTGTCTACTGTGAATAATCTCAAATATAAAATATATTTGGATTTGTTTAACACTTTTTTGGTTACTACATGATTCCATGTGTTATTTCATGGTTTGATGTCTTCACTATTATTCTACAATGTAGAAAATACTCAAAATAAAGAAAAACCCTTGAATGAGTAGGTGTGTCCAAACTTTTAACTGATACTGTATATTTGTTTATTTTTTTCTCATATGTAGCTAGGGAACTGACTGTTATTGGTGTTATGAAGACCTTCACGCTGAGATGGCTGTTAAGACAAAACAACAGATATGCTATCCATGATACATTGAAATTAATTTAATAAAAGTAAGCTTTATGTAACGTATTTTTCAGTGCGGACACATTACATTTTTGCTTATTTAGATTTCCTGTTTTTGGCAATTAATAAATCTGTCCAGAACAGTACACCGTGTGGACCAAGGGGGCCAAGTAAGGATGCCAAAGGTACCGCATAAGGAAATGTGTACAGAGGCATGCATTCGATAACAACATATTTACATTTCTCCCATTGTTCCTGGTTCAGGAATAGCCCAATCACCCATTACCTCAACGCCTACTGTTTCTTTAACCTTCCAGATTATGACAACTGCCAAATATCTCAATCGAGGTGTAAGCTGTGACTGTAGACATAGGCATTGCAACAAACACATCGCCACCCCACCTCAGTGGTCCAGGAATTATCCATCACATTCTGTCCAATTCTTCTCTCATTGTCTACAGGGTTTTCTAGAACCCTCCATGGGTTCCTTCAGTAGTTATGTGAAACCTAGACTATTCTTGAAGATGTCAACAACTGTAAAGGACAATAGGAGTTTCCACAGGACGAGGGTTGGGGTTCGGGGAAGCCTTTTCTCACAAAAAACTAAGTTGTGAAATAAAGGAGACTGGTTTCCCTTAACGTGTGGGATTCTTATCTCCTATTAGTGTTGACATCATGCCAGTTAATGTAGCCCTAGGGAATTGTTTTCCACTTGGTTGTGCAGTAGTTTCTTCATTACAGACTATACATAACAATGCAAAAACATGTCCTGGAGGTCTCATGTATTAGCTTGTGACTGGGGCCACCTTGGGTCCACTTCTTAGCTCTTCGCCTCGGGGAAAGTAAAACATGATTAATTGTGGTATATATTGAACAGGGAAAATCTGCACAATACCAGTCAATCTTATAGAAGCTGTATGACAAATCTTTACCTTTTGCAAGATGTGGCCCTCTCACCTCCAGGCAGTTGCTTTGGCTTTGGGATTTGCCAGGCAACAGAAGCATCCCAGGCAACGGAAGCAACTTGTCTAGCAGTATGTGCAAAGAAGCCCTGCTAATAAAAGCTGGTTTAGGGCCGCCATCTTGTGGTAAAACTTTGTGTGCATCATGTATAAGACAGCCATCACTAACACAACCCATAACTAAAACCCCTTCTCAGAAAGGGATGTAAATAAGGAAAATACACCCTAAAAAGGTGGACTGTGCACTGAGTATCAACATAGAGACAACAGAACATTTAGAGAGGAACTTTATTGGAAAATARGAGAACTTGCCTAGTCAGCATGGCTCCACCTGCCCATATTCCTAACCAAAACTACAATAGGCTACATTTGCATGTACAACATGCCTGTTCTCATCTCGCATATATGCTTGAAAAGGGCACTAAGGAGATATCATAACCATTGCAGTGCCAGCCATTTTGAAACATATTTTCCTGTTTACTGTACATAGATAAAGAAGCTAGTGGAATTGTCTTTCCAAATAAAGTTGTTATCATTCTTCTTTTCATGTGAATGGCAGAAAGCTATTGTATATTTTTCTATAAAATCTTTATTTATTCAGGAAATCCATTGGAAGCATCAGGGGATGGAGGCCCATGTAGGCACGAAGGCTTTCTGTCATATGTTAAGGTCATTCATTCAGTGTTAAATGTTTTATTTTTTTTAAAACTGTTTGTGCGATTTGCTGTGTCTTTCTCTCTAGCGTGTAGGGCCGCCTCCTCTCCTACATTCATGCATTCTGTAGGCACACATGTAAAATATCCCTGGAACACACAGAGCACACACAGGTTAATGGACAATGGACATTAGAAACCAGCTGTAGACACCCAAAAAAKCACAAGCCTCCCTTCAGCACCTACACTATCTATCAGGTCTGAAGGTTCAGCACTATGATGGAGCAAGGCCCCCCTAACCCATTGGAAGGCTAGGGAAAATCATCACCATATTGCTTTCATCAAACTCTTCAGATCTGCTAACGCTGAGGGACTAATGGCTTGTGAGTTGTTTTTGGACCGGGCAATAGAAATATTGGGCATGTTGGTATGGAGCCAGTTTTGAGTACTGTGATTGACCCTGTATGTCAGTTCTTACCTGCAAAGAAGGTCATGAGCAGTGCCACCCAGCCCAATATGTAGGACCAAGAGAAACGCCAGTCACCGAAACGCTTGCCCAGGAAGTTCACTGTCACACCCGTGTAGATGGCCATTGCCAGAAGAACAAATAAGGCTGGGAGAAGGCAGGGGAATATAATATAGGTAAATATAGGTAATAGGTAAATATGCTGTACTAAACATGTGTGCGTGTGTGTATGTGTGCGTGTGTGCATGTGTGAGACTCACTGGAGACGAAAAACATGATCCCTGCAGCGAAGGAGCGGTTGAACCTCTCGAAGGCGGAGAAGTGGGCGAAGGAGAGGATGCCTGCGATGATGCCCGCAAAGCACGACATCCCTGACAGGATCATAAAGGCCCGGGTGGCATTCCAATATGCTAGAAGGGGACAGACAGAGTAGTGAGCAGGATGACAACAACAGAGCCCCAGCATCCCTCCTTCAGGCAGTTTGACAACTAAATCTAGTACCATTCTCGGCCTCTAGGTGGCGCCATATTTCTCCTCATGTGCAACATTACTCTAAAATACATTCCAGTAACAGGTTTGTGACAACAGGATTGTAACATGAAACAAAGCAGCCATTGATGAGATGTCTCTGACAAATGACTTTAACTAGACTAGGAGGAAGCCTCTATTAACTACTGAGATGCTGCTGGTAGCCTATTCTCTTGGGCCATGTACAGGAGTGGTAAACATAATTTTAATTACTATTGATCTCTTAGGCTGTGTCCCAAATGGTACCCTATTCCCTATATAGTGCACTACTTTAGACCAGAGCCCTATGGGCATAGGGAATAGGGTGCCATTTGGGAGGTTTTGCTTGACGTGTGTTCTCACCGATGCTGTCCGTCTGCATGTAACACTTTCCCGACATGCAGTACCTCCACAGGCCCTGGTGGGCGAAGCTGCCCGACAGACGGTACTGCATCCAGTAGTCTGTTGCTGTGGAGACCACCAGCAGGATGTTCCCCACCATGGCACAGAACAGGCCCCCTCCCATGAAGCTGTACATCCTAAGAGATGCTGCTGTGGCCACTGTGTGGTACCTGATACTGCATGGGAAGACGAGGGAGGGTGGGTAAACACACCTGGATTATACAATGTTTTGTATGACACACACTCAGTTTGCTCTGGCCACTTCGTAGCTCCTCATACTGGGGAGGGAGATGATGAAGTTAGACACACACACCTGTACCTATCTGGTATGATCTACGTATGTAGAACACACTCAGTTTTAATAATAATTATTCCATACTGTTTAGAATGTAATAGAAACAGGAATAAGTTCAGTACGATTCTTGACACCGGATATAACTGTTACATGGACAGCAATATTTGAAAGCTAAAGTACAAATTGCTGAATCACAGTAGTCTCAAAATACTGGTAATTTTGGGATCATATATATTACAGAGTTTATAATTATCAGTTGAGCTCACTCATAAGCACTACTTCATATAATGCTATGGCACAGACAATAAGTCAGATACAATCTAAGCTTTATACGACACCTGTTAACATATATGAACATTTGCTCCATATAGCATAAACAAACACGCATGTAGTTTTTACATTGTCATAGAATGCACGTTTACAACTAGTATCCCTAAACAGCTCTTTTGCCAAGTAAGTTCTGCCAAGCACTTAATTGAGTTTGATCAGTGTTTATTCAACCACTAGTTCACTATTGTCTTCTTTTCAGACTTCAGTTTACTGCGTAACTGTGTCTTTGGCACAACTATACATTTTTATTAAGGGAACATTATATTGATATACTGTATTTAGGATGCCCCTTACCTTGTTTCTTCAGTAAAAACACCCTCTTAACCGTTTACCTTTCTGGGGAGAAAGGGAGAGAGGGATAGAGGGAAAGAGAGAGAGGAGAGACGTTGCAAGCCTAGGAGGAGAGATAGGAGAGTGGAAGAGAACTCCACTGGGCTATCCCCTCTGTTGATGGAAGCAAAATCCTTAAACAATCAGTCCCCATGTAACGGATGCAATTGAACAAGCCATCGCTAGTGGCACGGGATCATGTGACCCCCACAGCCCTTTCAGTGTTGGCGGCTGGGAGGGGGTCAGGGGGTTAGGGTAGGGGCTTTGGCTGGTTTGTATTTGGTATGTTCTAGAATTGTGGA
Organism: Salvelinus sp. IW2-2015; assembly: GCF_002910315.2. Taxonomy (NCBI): domain Eukaryota; kingdom Metazoa; phylum Chordata; class Actinopteri; order Salmoniformes; family Salmonidae; genus Salvelinus; species Salvelinus sp. IW2-2015. The sequence continues at coordinate 1,507,299 of NC_036869.1, read as the reverse complement.
TGTGCATAGGTATGCAGTACTGTTGGAGTCAATGCAACAAGCTGAAGCCAACATTTTTTCTTTCAATGGATGTGTGGCTGTGGCGGCATGGATAGACAGTTAGACACACATACAGTATAGGGAGGGATGGCCCCTCTGTCTATCTGGTTGTCCTCTCTCTAATATACAGAATACATCTGTAATATGTTGCTCACCTGCTTCCTCATAATACTGTTTTTAAATACACTGTAAGTTGAATACTCTGTGATCATAGTTTTCCATGACAGTATTTATACAGTGAATTTTTTAGAGACACACACACACACGCTCACAAACTGCCATCTAAAGACAGCTACAGTCTGTGAGGTCTGATTAAGGGATAGGCCATCTTCCAGTGACAGAAATGTCATACCCTTCATCAAAAGCCAACATCAATGTGTCATTTAACGGAATCAGTGGATCAAAACATAGCAATTATGACTGCCATTTAATTTCCCAATACATCACTATTAGCATTTATGTCCAGAGGATGCAGACGCCAAACATGCAGATAAGGTTCTGTTTATGACTGCTTCATTATGCAAGGAGGTGAGTGGTGGGGATAATTTAAAGTAAAAGCGCTGGTTGACAATTTCAGGACATGTTTTGACGGTGTGAAAAGTGGTGTGATTTTTTTTTTTAAAGGCTGTGCATATGGAGGTACATATGCTATCTGCTTGGCATTTTGGCATTTTTCTTGAAAAAATTAGGCTACAACAGCTTTTTCAAACTGGAACTCCAAATCACGCTTGGTTTGTATGGTAGGCTACAGACACCATAGTCTTCTTGTTTGCTAGACAGACTCATGGCGCTCCTCCAGGGGCACTTGTTGTGTCAGCAGCTGTGGAAAGAGATTAGCACAAGAATACATGTTTATATTATAACAGTTATATATTGATTATATTGACATATACAACTTAAAAATATTGATTTGAATAAGTTTGGAACACAAAGAAAACTTTGCCAGTCAAATCAACAGGTAAGATAGTCATCAGGACCAGGTACAGCCCCCTTGTGGAGTGAAAAAGTTATTACATTAGTGCTTTGTCATCCGGTCTGGTGCATTTAGGTAGCCTTTGCACGGTATACATCATTGCTGTCAACCTGCAATTGTATATTTTTGTTTGAGGATGGCTTACCACCTGTTGCCAAGTGTAGTGTATATATTAAATGTTGTGCATTGGCATATTTCACTAGCCTACCATAGACGACAATGCTAAGGCACCGGCTTTATCGTCTCTGTGCAAAGGCATGTACATCGGTCTGTGTTTGGTTCAAATTATCCGTCATCATGAGGCAATTTTTCTGGAAAGGAAGTGGTGACCTATATTGAACCGGAATTGGACGCCAAATCCGAGCGATTCTATCGGAGGAGTAAACATGGAGGACAACGGCGGTGAAGATCCTGTTAATAACAACAATAATACAACGGTATCTTCTGAGGGATCTATTATTAAGGTTACAGTCAAAACCCCGAAAGATAAGGAAGAAATCGCCATCTCGGAAGATGCCTCGGTCACTCAGGTTCGTTCATTTTGTTAATCCGTAGCTTGCTAGCGAGCGGCCACAAACGTTAGCTGCTTTGCTACATCATCATCATGCCCCTGCCCACTTGTGTGTGTGTGTGTGTGTGTGTGTGTGTGTGTGTGTGTGTGTGTGTGTGGTTAAGCATGTTGTTAGTGTAGTTAGTTAGCGAGCTAACATTATAGAATTGGACGGTGTAGCGATATTTATAGCAAACTATTCACTAACTTTGTTATAATACCACTCTCAACTACTCTAGTCCTCCATATTGTTAGGTGCTTAGTTGTTTTATGTAGCCTAGCTAACGTTAGCTAACCGGCTTTCCAACTCAACAAATGACAGCTGATTCCCTGCACAGTCAAGGCAATGTGTCGTGTGACTTCTGTATGTTAGTCATAAAAAAAACAATATTTTAACTAAGTAGTTAGCTAACTAGGTAAATTGTTAGTTAACGTTGAATAAATGTTGTTAGCTAAATGCTAACGTTAGCTATCTAGTTTCTTAGCTGTTTCTCCAGAAACAACTTTGTGCTGGCCTTGGTACTCTATAAACAGTATTTTTCTTCAGAATGTAACGGCACCTCATTGTTCTGAATATCAGTTACTGGACTTTAGATTTCTGTCCATGTGAATCATCTCTCCCATACACAAGTCCCCCTGTTACATTCAAGCTGATGTGTTATGAATCTGTCAGCTAATGTCTCTTTTCTTCCTGTCCTGTCACTCCAGTCCTGATTGATATCCTGAACAGCTTAATGGCCTACAGCTTATTTTACTCCTGTTTAATGTGCCTCTCATATGTGTAGTATTCTTGTTGATCACTGGAGGCACAACACTAAGAGTGATTTGGTATTTGTGATCGGGTAGTATGATTCCTGTAATAGGATAAGCAATGAGCATTTACCCAGAGATGAGCAATGAGGATTTACCCAGAGATGAGCAATGAGGATTTACCCAGAAACAAGACTTTAGAATTAAAATCAGTTAATTGAGAATTGTTTGACTACGTCTCTTTGTTTCCCTTTCTTCCCTCATCTGCCGCCCTCTTTCTCTTGCTGTCCATCCCTCCTCTCTCTCTATACATCTTTCTCCTTTCCCAGTTTAAGGAGGAGATCTCGCGGAGGTTCAAAGCCAAGCAGGATCAGTTGGTTCTGATCTTTGCAGGGAAGATCCTGAAGGACGGGGACTCGCTCAACCAACACGGCATCAAGGACGGCCTGACAGTCCACCTGGTCATAAAGACGGCACACAAGTAAGATGATGCAAAATGGATATTGTGTTTTAGTTGGATACTGTCGTCTTCTTCGGACTTTTGGCAGAAAGGGAAAATGGGAATTGGAATTGGAAAAGGAATTGCTTGGTCAACTTTTGAATAGGTGAATAGGCTATATGTAGTGTCTCCACTTGCATCGTCGAATAGCTTTCGGTGACGCAACTGGTTAGGATGTATTAAAGCGGGCGGTCACGTGTTTTTGCAGAATAGTATTACTAGTTTGAGCCGACAGATCTATAACTGACATTTCTATGTGAATTTGGTCGGGTCGCCAAATTCATATTGCATATTGTAGCTTTAATGTGAATATGGAAAAATTACTGATCAGTGCATTGTCCCTCCAGGGCAGGAGATGGCGCTAGTTCCTGCACCTCCCAGGTGGGCAGCAGTAGTGGCAGCTCCTCGGGCCCCAGTTCTGCAGTCCACTCCTCCACAGTAGGGTCCACTGGAGGCCCTGCCTCGGCACCCCCACAGACCCCCAACATACTGAGTGAGTTTACAAAGCTAAATAAGTACACACTTCTAATCTTATCTACCCACCCCCTCACACACACCCAACAGTTTATACTGAAAAAGACATCCGACAACAATTTCCAAAGATCATTACTATCACCATCACACCCTCTGACCATGCCCCTCTCCCTCCCTTCTAGCCGGGTTCGGTGACCTGTCCAGTCTGAGCAGCATGGGCATGGGCTCAGCTAACTTCATGGAGCTGCAGCAGCAAATGCAGAGCCAGCTGATGTCCAACCCAGAGATGCTGTCTCAGATCATGGAGAACCCCCTGGTGCAGAACATGATGTCCAACCCAGACCTGATGAGGCAGATGATTGTGGCCAACCCTCAGATGCAGCAGCTGATGGAGCGCAACCCCGAGATCTCCCACATGCTCAACAACCCCGAGCTTATGAGACAGGTGAGGGACCTTACAGTGAAATGCTTACTTACGAGCCCCTAACCACCAATGCAGTTTAAAAAAAATACAGGTTAAAAAAAATACAGATAAGAAATAAAAGTAACAAGTAATTAAGGAGCAGCATTAAAATAACGATAGCAAGACTATATACAGGGAGGGGGGTACCGGTACAGAGTCAATGTGCGGGGGCACCAGTTAGTTGAGGTAGTATGTACATGTGGGTAGAGTTATTAAAGTGACTATGCATAGATGATAACAACAGAGAGTAGCAGTGGCGTAAAAGAGGGGGGGGGGGGCAATGCAAGTAGTCTGGGTAGTCATTTGATTAATGTTCAGGAGTCATGGCTTGGGGGTAGAAGCTGTTTAGAAGCCTCTTGGACCTAGACTTGACGCTGCGGTACCGCTTGCAGTGCGGTAGCAGAGAGAACAGTCTGACTAGAGTGGCTGGAGGCTTTGACAATTTTTAGGGCCTTTCTCTGACACTGCCTGATATAGAGGTCCTGGATGGCAGGAAGCTTGGCCCCAGTGATGCACTGGGCCGTTCACACTACCCTCTGTAGTGCCTTGCGGTCGGAGGTCGAGCAGTGTCCATACCAGGCAGTGATGTGTACCAGTCAGGATGCTCTCGATGGTGCATCTGTAGAACCTTTTGAGGATCTGAGGACCCATGCCATATCTTTTCAGTCTCCTGAGGGGGAATAGGTTTTGTCGTGCCCTCTTCACGATTGTCTTGGTGTGCTTGGACCATGTTAGTTGAAGAAGTTAGGAGTTCCATGTTAGGAACTTGAAGCTCTCAACCTGCTCCACTGCAGCCCCGTCGATGAGAATGGGGGCGTGCTAGGTCCTCTTTTTCCTGTTATCCACAATCATCTCCTTTGTCTTGATCACGTTGAGGGAGAGAATGTTGTCCTGGCACCACACGGCCAGGTCTCTGACCTCCTCCCTATAGGCTGTCTCGTCATTGTCGGTGATCAGGCCTACCACTGTTGTGTCATCGGCAAACTTAATGATGGTGTTGGAGTCGTGCCTGGCCGTGCAGTCATGAGTGAACAGGGAGTACAGGAGGGGAACGAGCACGTACCTCTGAGGGGCCCCTGTGTTGAGGATCAGCGTGGCGGATGTGTTGTTACCTACCCTTACCACCTGGGGGCGGCCCGTCAGGAAGTCCAGGATCCAGTTGCAGAGGGAGGTGTTTAGTCCCAGAGTCCTTAGCTTATTGATGAGCTTTCAGGGCACTATGGTGTTGAACGCTGAGCTGTAGTCAATGTATAGCATTCTCACATAGGTGTTCCTTTTGTCCAGGTGGTAAAGGGCAGTGTGGAGTGCAATAGAGATTAGAGGTTGACCAATTAATCGACATGGCAGATTGATTAGTGCCGATTTCAAGTTTTCATAACAATTGGTAATCTGCCTTTTTGGACGARGATTACATTGCAATCCACGAGCAGACTGCGTGGCAGGCTGACCACCTGTTACACGAGTGCTGCATCAAAATGACCTTGTGGCTGCAAGGAGCCAAGGTAAGTTGCTAGCTAGCATTAAACTAATCTTATAAAAAACAATCAATCTTCACATAATCACTAGTTAACTACACATGGTTGACGATATTACTAGGTTAACTAGCTTGTTCTGCGTTGCATGTAATCAATGCCGTGCCTGTTCATTTATTATCGAATCACAGCCTACTTCAACATGATGATTTAACAAAAGCTCATTCGTGAAAAAAAACACAATTGTTGCAATAATGTACCTAACCATAAACATCAATGCCTTTCTTAAAATCAATACACAAGTATATATTTTTTAAACCTGCATATGCAGTTAAAGTAAATTAATGTTAGAAGGCAATATTAACTAGGAAAATTGTCATTTCTCTTGCGTTCAGTGCAAGCAGAATCAGGGTATTTGCAGCAGTTTGGGCCGCCTGGCTCGTTGCGAGCTGTTGAAGGGCCATTTATTCCTAACAAAGACCGTAATAAATGTTCCTYGATTTTACATAATTACTACTTAACATTGAAGGTTGTGCAATGTAACAGTAATATTTAGACTTAGGGTTGCCYTCCATTCGATAAAATACGGAACGGTGCCGTATTTCACTGAGAGATTAAACGTTTTGTTTTTCGAAATTATAGTTTCCGAATTTGACCATTATTAATGACCAAAGGCTCGTATTTCTGTGTGTTTATTATATTATAATTAAGTATATGATTTGATAGAGCAGTCTGACTGAGCGGTGATAGGCAGCAGCAGGCTCGTAAGCATTCATTCAAATATATATATATATATATATTATCATATATGTGGGGAGAACAATATTGTACCAGCCCGGAGATTTGCAGGTTTCCTACTCTTACAGGAAGATGTAGAGGTGCTGTCATTTGCTTAGGAGTCTAGGTAACCACTCTTTCAATCCTGGTGAGGAAGAGAGGAATCTAAAACACAAAAATTCCAGAAAATCAATATGTATGATTTTCTAAGTAATCTATTTGCATTAATAATGGACATGACCACTATACGTTAATTGCTCACCTACCACGACTCAGTAAAGAAGATGCCGCCTCTCCACAGACACTGTTGGTTTTTCTTTAAGAAGCCCTCCTGTTCTCCACTCTTACTGTATTAACTGCACTCCGTGTTTGAACTCGTTACCTGTATAACGACACGCTACCATCCACTCAACTCAAACAGCTCCAAACCCTCTCCACCAATCGGCCAAAGACCAGAGAGCTGATGTAGTGTTGACGGATCAGGGTCGAACAATTGTAGACTGCTGTACAAGGCTGGGAGTGGTACTCACTACAGGGACATAGGCAACGCAGCTTGGATGAGAAGGCAACAACTGTTTGGCAAAAGCATATCCAGAAATGAAGAATTCAGATGAACGGGCAACTCACCTCCGGTTGTGGGCGTCCATGCAAGATCTCACCTCGTGGAAGGCATCAATGATCAGAGGAATGTGAGGGATCAGCCAGAACTCACACGCAGGTACCTGGTCAATGACTCGAAGAGAGCTGGCGACCACTAGTCTAAGCAAAACCAATTTGTAACACACTACGTCTGTTCATGGATTAAAATCCTGCAGCGCAACGCAGGTATGACGGTCCCTCTGCCTCGAAAGGCCAGCGCATGTCCAGGCCGTCTGAAGTTGCCCAATGACCATGCTGGAGTGAGTCCAGAGGATAAAATGGAGAGAAGGTCATAGTGGTCTGATGGAGACAAAAAATAGAGCTTTTTGCTCTAACTCCATCGCCGGTGTTGGAGGATAAGAAGGCATGAGTACGAAACCCCAAGAACACCATCACCAACGCGTGAAAGCATGGGTCGGAAAACATCATTCTTTGGGGATGCTTTTCTGCAAAGGGACAGGATCGAGCTGCACCGTATTGAGGGAGATGGACGGGGCCATGTATCGCGAGATCCTTGACCAACAACCTGCCTTCCCTCAGTAAGAGCATTGAAGATGGGGGTCCGTGGCTGGGTCTTCCAGCATGAACAACGACCCGAAAACACAGCCAGGGCAACTAAGGAGTGGCTCCGTGAAGAGCATCTCAGTGTCCTGGAGTGGCCTAGCCAGTCTCCAGACCTGAACCCAATAGAAAATCTTTGGAGGGAGCCGAAAAGTCCGTATTGGCAGCGCAGCCCCGAAACCTGAGGATCTGGAGAAGGTCTGTATGGAGGAGTGGGCCAAACCTCCCTGCTGCAGTGTGTGCAAACCTGGTCAAGACTACAGGAAAACGTATGATCTCTGTAATTGCAAACTAAGGTTTTGTACCAAATATTCAGTTCTGCTTTTCTGATGTTCAAATACTTATGTCATGCAATAAAATGCAAATTAATTACTTAGAAATCATACAATGTGATTTCTGGATTTTTGTTTTAGATTCCTTCTCTCCACAGTTGAAGTGTACCTATGAAAAAAATTACAGACCTCTACATGCTTTTAAGTAGGAAAACCTGCCAAAATCGTCAGTGTCTCAATACTTGTTCTCCCCACTGTATATATATTTTTTTTATTATTCCTGTTTTACATAATTATTCCTAGACCCACTCCAATTTGAGTGGCGTTAGGAAATAATATATATCGTCCGTTCTATATATATATATATATATATTATTTATGAAATAAATGACAATGAGCAACAACAATATATATTATATATATATATAAAATACTCCACAGGCCACAAATGGTGCATGTGTCAGCATATGTGTCTCACAAGGGTCTGAGGATCTCATCTCGGTACCTAATGGCAGTCAGGCTACCTCTGGCAAGCACATGGAGGCTGTGCGGCCCCACAAAGAAATGCCACCCACACCATGACTGACCATCGCCAAAACGGTCATGCTAGAGGATGTTGCAGGCAGCAGAACGTTCTCCACGGCGTCTCCAGACTGTCATCTGTCACATGTGCTCAGTGTGAACCTGCTTTCATCTGTGAAGAGCATAGGGCGCCAGTGGCGAATTTGGCAATCTTGGTGTTCTCTGGCAAATGCCAAACGTCCTGCACGGTGTTGGGCTGTAAGCACAACCCCCACCTGTGACGTCGGCCCTCATACCACCCTCATGGTGTCTTGTTTCTGACCATTTGAGCAGACACATGCACATTTGTGGCCTGCTGGAGGTCATTTTGCAGGGCTCTGGCAGTGCTCCTCCTAATCCTCCTTGCACAAAGGCGGAGGTAGCGTCCTCCTGCTGGGTGTTGCCTCCTACGTCCTCCACGTCTCCTGATGTACTGGCCTGTCTCCTGGTAGCGCCTCCATGCTCTGTACACTACGCTGACAGACACGCAAACCTTCTTGCCACAGCTCGCATTGATGTGCCATCCTGGATGAGCTGCACTACCTGAGCCACTTGTGTGGGTTGTAGACTCCGTCTCATGCTACCCACTAGAGTGAAAGTCCCGCCAGCATTCAAAAGTGACCAAAACATCAGCCAGGAAGCATAGGAACTGAGAGTGGTCTTTGGTCACACCTGCAGAATCACTCCTTTATTGGGGTGTTCTTGCTAATTGCCTATAATTTCCACCTTTTGTCTATTCCATTTGCACAACAGCATGTGAAATTTATTGTCAATCAGTGTTGCTTCCTAAGTGGACAGTTTGATTTCACAGAAGTGTGATTGACTTTGGAGTTACATTGTGTTGTTTAAGTGTTCCCTTTATTTTTTTTGAGCAGTGTATATAATATATTATATAAACATCGTTCGATTTAATCGGTATCGCTTTTTTTGGTCCTCCAGTAATCGGTATTGGTGTTGAGAAATCATAATCGGTTGACCTCTAATAGAGATTGCATGATCTGTTGGGGTGGTATGCAAATTGGAGTGGGTCTAGGGTTTCTGGGATAATGGTGTTGATAATGATAATGATGTAAGCCATGACCAGCCTTTCAAAGCACTTCATGGCTACAGATGAAGTACTATGAGTACTCACAACACTAAGGCAAGTTACCTTAGTGTTCTTGGYCACAGGGCCTATGGTGGTCTGCTTAAAACATGTTGGTATTACAGGGCTCCCAAGTGGCACAGTGGTCTAAGACACTGCATCTCAGTGCAAGAGGCGTCACTGCAGTACCTGGTTCATGTCCAGGGTGCATCACATCCGGCCGTGATCGGAAGTCCCATAGGGCAGCACACAATTGGCCCAGCGTCTACCGGATTTGGCTGGGGTAGGCTGTCATTGTAAATAAGAATTRGTTCTTAACTGACTTGCCTAGTTAAGCATGCTCGCAGTACACGTCCTGGTAATCCGTCTGGCCCTGCAACCTTGTGAATGTTGACCCGTTTAAAGGTCTTACTCACATTGGCTGCGGAGAGCGTGCTGGTGATCTCATGCATGTGCTCTCATGCATATTTCAGTGTTATTTGCCTTGAAGCGAGCATAGAAGTAGTTTAGCTCGTCTGGTAGGCTTGTGTCACTGGGCAGCTCTCGGCTGTGTTTCCCTTTGTAGTCTGTAATGGTTTGCGAGCCCTGCCACATCCGACGAGCGTCAGAGCCGATGTAGTACGATTCAATCTTATTAACGTTTTGCCTGTTTGTTGGAGGYCATAGCGGGATTTCTTATAAGCTTCCGGGATAGAGTCCCGCTCCTTGAAAGCGGCTGCTCTAGCCTTTATTTCAGTGCGGATGTTYCTTGTAATCCATGGCTTCTGTTTGGGGTTAGTACGTACAGTCACTGTGGGGACGACGTCATTGATGCACTTATTGATGTAGCCAATGACTGATGTTGTGTAATCCTCAATGCCATCGGAGGAATCTCGGAACATATTCCAGTCTGTGCTAGCAAAACAGTCCTGTAGCTTAGCATCTGCTTCATCTGACCACTGTTTTATTGATCTAGTCACTGGTGCTTCCTGCTTTAATTTRCCCTTGTAAACAGGAATTAGGAGGATAGAATTATGGTCAGATTTGCCAAATGGAGGGCGAGGGAGAGCTTTGTATGCGTCTCGGTGTGTGGAGAAAAGGTTGTCCAGAGTTTTTTTTTTTTTACCCTCTGGTTGCACATTTAACATGCTGATAGAAATTTGGTAAAACGGATTTAACTTCACTAGGGTAGGGGGCAGCACTCTGAATTTTGGATGAAAAGCGTGCCCAAATTAAACTGCCTGCTACTCAGGCCCAGAAGCTAGGATATGCATATAATTAGTCGATTTGGATAGAAAACACTCTAAAGTTTCCATAACTGTTAAAATAATGTCTGAGTATAACAGAACTGATATGGCAGGCGAAAACCTGAGGAAAATCCATCCAGGAATAACTATTATTTTGAAAGGCTGTTTTTCCATTGAAAGCCTATCCACCATACAAAGACTTAGGACCCAGTTCACGATCTCTATGGCTTCATCTACATGTGGCCAGTCTTTAGGCATTGTTTCAGGCTTTTACTCTGAAAAATTAGGGAGATACAGCACTTTCAATCAGTGGACATTTCCAGACATGAGCCAAGCGTGTGATCGGGAGCTCGCCTTTCTTGTTTCTCTTTTTCTATTGACGAAGCTTTTGTCCTGTTGAAATATTATTTATGACAAAAACAACCTGAGGATTAATTTTAAACACCGTTTGACATGTTTCTACGAACTTTTACTGTACTTTTTTTGACTTTTCGTCTGGATGTTGAGGGTGCGCATTGTGCCTTTGGATTACTGAACTAAACGCACCAACAAAAAMGTTTTTGGACATAAAGAGGGACATTATCGAACAAAACAAACATTTATTGTCTAACATGGAGACCTGGGAGTGCCACCAGATGAAGATCATCAAAGGTAAGTGATTAATTTTAACTCTATTTCTGACTTTTGTGACACCTCTCCTTGGTTGGAAAATGATTATGGTTTTCTGTGACTGGTTTTCTGTGACTGGGCGCTGACCTAACTTAATCGCATGGTGTGCTTTTGCCGTAAAGCCTTTTTGAAATCTGACACAGCGGCTGGATTAACAAGACGTTTATCTTTAATCCTATGTATAAAACTTGTATTTTTCATCAATGTTTATGATGAGTATTTCTGTAATTTGATGTGGCTCTCTGAAATTTCACTGGATGTTTGTTTGAGACAATGATTACTGTAGATAACGCGCCAATTTCAACTGAGGTTTTTGGACATAAAGATGAACTTTATCAAATAAAACACACATTTATTGTGTAACATGAAGTCCTGTGAGTGCCATCTGATGAAGATCATCAAAGGTTAGTGATTKATTTAATCGCTATTTCTGACTTTTGTGAGCCCTCTCCTTGGCTGGAAAATGGCTGTATGGTTTTCTGTGACTAGGCGCTGACCTAACATAATTGCGTGGTGTGCTTTCGCCGTAAAGCCTTTTTGAAATCGGACACTGTGGTTGAATTTACAAGAAGTTTCTTTAAAATGGTGTATAATACTTGTATGTTTGAGGAATTTTAATTATGGGATTTCTGTTTTTTATTTTTATTTGGCGCCCTGCAATTTCACTTGCTGTTGTCGAGGTCTGACGCTACCGTCCCACTGGTGCCAGACAGGTTAAGTTTCCCTGCATTAAAGTCCCTGGCTACTAGTGAGCATTTTCTTGTTTGCTTATGGCGGAATACAGCTCATTCAATGCTGTCTTAGTGCCAGTCTCAGTCTGTGGTGGTATGTAGACAGAATGGAAGGCCATTTTAATTGCGCTGGAGACACAGTACACTGGCAGGTTGGGATTGGCTAGAGTGTACTGTGTCACACACAGGTTGGGATTGGCCGGAGTATACTGTGTTGCTGACAGGTTGGGATTGGCTGGAGGTTGCTGGATCACTGACAGGTTGGGATTGGCTGGAGGTTGCTGGATCACTGTCAGGTTGGGATTGGCTGGAGTGTACTGTGTTGCTGACAGGTTGGGATTGGCTGGAGGTGTACTGTGTTACTGACGGGTTGGGATTGGCTGGAGGTGTACTGTGTTACTGACAGGTTGGGATTGGCTGGGGTGTACTGTGTCACTGATAGGTTGGGATTGGCTGGAGGTGTACTGGATCACTGACAGGTTGGGATTGGCTGGAGTGTACTGGATCACTGACAGGTTGGGATTGGCTGGTGTGTACTGTGTTACTGACAGGTTGGGATTGGCTGGAGTGTACTGTGTTGCTGACAGTTTGGATTGGCTGTGAGGTTGCTGGATTCACTGACAGGTTTGGATTGCTGGAGGTTGCTGGATCACTGTCAGGTTGGGATTGGCTGGAGTGTACTGTGTTGCTGACAGGTTGGGATTGGCTGGAGTTGTACTGTGTTACTGACGGGTGGGATTGGCTGGAGGTTGTACTGTGTTACTGACAGGTGGGATTGGCTTGGGTGTACGTGTCACTGATAGGTTGGGATTGCTGGAGACTGTACTGGATCACTGACAGGTTTGGGAATTGGCTGAGGTTGTACTGGATCACTGGACAGGTGGGATTGGTGGTGTGTACTGTGTTACTGACAGGTTGGGATTGGCTGGAGGTGTACTGGGTCACTGACGGGTTGCGGATTGTGCTGAGTGTACTGGATTCACTGACAGGTTGGATTGGCTGGTGTTGTACTGTGTTACTGACGGGTTGGGATTGGCTGGTAGTGTAGCTGGATCACTGACAGGTTGGGATTGCTGGAGTGTACTGTGTTACTGACGGGTTGGGATTGGCTGGAGTGTACTGTGTTTACTGACGGTTGGGATTGGCTGGTGTACTGCCTGTGTTACTGACGGGTTGGGATTGGCTGAGTGTACTGTGTTCACTGACAGGTTGGGATTGGCTGGAGTTGTACTGGATCACTGACAGGTTGGGATTGGCTGGAGGTGGGTACTGTTAGTCTGACTGACGTGGTTGGGGATTGGCTGAAGTGTACTGTGTCACTAACAGGTTGGGATTGGCTGGAGTGTACCGTGTCACTAACAGGTTTGGGATTGGCTGGAGTGTACCGTGTTCCACTAACAGGTTGGATTGGCTGGAGTTTACTGTGTACTGACAGTTGGGATTGGCTGGAGTGTACTGTGTCACTAACAGGTTGCGATTGGCCGGAGTGTACTGGATCACTGACAGGTTGTAACTGGGGGAAGTGTTACCGTGTTACTGACAAATTGGGATTGGCTGGAGTGTACTTGTTACTGACGGTTGGGATTGGCTGGAGTGTTACTGTGTTACTGACAGGTTGGGATTGGCTGGAGTGTACTGTGTTACTGACAGGTTGGGATTGGCTGGAGTGTACTGTGTTACTGACGGGTTGGGATTGGCTGGAGTGTACTGTGTCACTGACAGGTTGGATTGGCTGGAGTGACTGGATCACTGACGTTGGGATTGGCTGGAGTGTACTGGTCACTGACGTTGGATTGGCTGGAGTGTACTGGTTCATGACGGTTGGATTGGCTGGAGTGTACTGCATTGACGTGGGATTGCTGGTGTTACGTGTACTACAGGTGGATTGGCTGGAGTGTACCGTGTCACTAACAGTTGGATTGGCTGGAGTGTTACCGTGTCACTAACAGGTTGGGATTGGCTGGAGTTTACTGTGTTACTGACAGTTGGAGATGGCTGGAGTGTACTGTGTCACTAACATGTTGCGATTGGCCGGAGTGTAACTGGATCACTTGACAGGTTTGGTATTAACTGGGGGGGAAGATGTACCGTGTTACTGACAAGTTGGGATTGGCTGGAGTGTACTTTGTTACTGACAAGCGATTGTGGAAGGTTTGGTCTGGAGTGTACTGTGTTACTGACAGGTTGGGATTCGCTGGATGTACTGTGTTTGGATGGCTGAGGTACTGGTTTGGGATTGGCTGGAGTGTACTGTGTTACTGGGACGGGTTGGGATTGGCTGGAGTGTACTGTGTTACTGACAGGTTGGGATTGGCTGGAGGGGAGTGTAACTGTGTTACTGACAGGTTGCGATTGGCTGAGGATGTTGGCTGGATGGCAGTACTGTGTTACTGACGGGTTGGGATTGGCTGGAGTGTACTGATGTTACTGACAGGTTGGGATGCTGGAGTGTACTGTGTTTACTGGACAGGTTTGGATTGGCTCGGAGTGTTACTTGTTACGACAGGTGGGATGCTGGTTACTGTGTACTGTAGTTGTATTGCTGAGTATACTGTTTCTGACGGTTGGGATTGGCTGGAGTGTACTGTTACTGACTGGTTGGATTGGCTGGAGTGTACCGTGTTACTGACAAGTTGGGATTGGCTGGAGTGTATTTTGTTACTGACGGGTTGGGATTGGCTGGAGTGTACTGTGTTACTGACAGGTTGGGATTGGCTGGAGTGTACTGTGTTACTGACAGGTTGGGATTGGCTGGAGTGTACTGTGTTACTGTCAGGTTGGGATTGGCTGGAGTGTACTGTTACTGACGGGTTGGGATTGGCTGGAGTGTACACAGAAGTTAGATTTGGCTAATAATTTAGCAGCTGCTTTTTTTCCAATTTTATTTTTAACTTTGGGAAGTCTACTGCTTTTTGAGAGGCATCTTTACATTTAGCTGCATTCTAAATTATTTAAAGAAATAGGTTTCTCAGACACAGATTAAGTTTAGTCCTGGACTAATAAGAAATTGAGAACATTTTAAATAATTTTTGTCCAGAATAAGGCTTAGCCTTATCTGTGTCTGGAAAATATGTTTGGTCTAGCTTACCCCTCTTGAGTCCCTGTACCCCAGAACCCAGCCTAGCTGAAAAATTCCTGTCAACACCTTCCTGTTCCCTTCTCCTCAGACCATGGAGCTGGCCAGGAACCCTGCTATGATGCAGGAGATGATGCGTAACCAGGACCGGGCACTTAGCAACCTGGAGAGCATCCCYGGGGGCTACAACGCCCTGCGAAGGATGTACACAGACATCCAGGAACCCATGTTCAGCGCCGCACGAGACCAGGTACCCACTGATGACAGTTAATTCAAATCAATTGACATCACGACTAAGTTAAAATTCAAACCAGGGATTCACCCATTTTTGAAAGGTTTTTCAGCCTCAGAAACAAACTCTAAGCTATCCCATGGAGAGTGCTGAACATAAACTCCAATGGTATTCAACAAGTTGATAATGACTTATTTCTCTCCTCTCTCKCAGTTTGGAAACAACCCTTTCTCAGCCCTGGGGGGCAACTCTGATGGGGGGGTGCAGCCGTCGAGGACAGAGAACCGGGAACCGCTGCCCAACCCATGGGGCCCCCCCAGCTCCACCACCCCCTCTGAGGGTGGAGGGGGCACGGGCACCACAGGCTCGTCTACCACTGGCAGCACCAACCCCAGTGTCTCCAACCCTCTGGGTGTCAACTCTGCCAGTCTGGGAAATGGTACGGTAATACATAGACTGACTTCCTGTTGAAGTGACAGCATTCAGTTGATATACTACAGCTTCACATACTGTAATAGCACATGTGGACGTGAATTCTTAAATGCATACTTATCAATTCTTGACACCCATACATACAGTGCATTCAGACCCCTTGAGTTTTTCCACATTTTGTTACGTAACAGCCTTATTCTAAAATGGATTAAATATATATTTTTCCTCAATACCCCATAATGACAAATACCCCACAATGACAAAGAAAAAAAACAAGTGTAGACATTTTTGAAAATGTATTAAAATTAAAAACGGAAATATCACATTTACGTAAGTATTCAGACCCTTTACGCTGTACTTTGTTATAGCACCTTTGGAAGCGATTACAGCCTCAAGTCTTCTTCAAGRTTGGCACAACTGTATTTGGGGAGTTTCTCCCGTTCTTCTCTGCAGATCCTCTCAAGCTCTGTCAGGTTGGATGGGGAGCYTRGCTYCACAGCTATTTTCAGGTCTCTCCAGAGATGTTCGATCGAGTTCAAGTCTGGGCTCTGGCTGGGCCACTCAAGGACATTCAGAGACCGAAGCCACTCCTGCGTTGTCTTGGCTGTGTGCTTAGGGTCGTTGTCCTGTTGGAAAGTGAATCTTCGCCCCAGTCTGAGTTCTTCAGCACTCTGGAGCAGGTTTTCATCAAGGATCTCTCTCTACTTTGCTCAGTTATCTTTCCCTTGATCCTGACTAGTCTCCCAGTCCCTGCCTCTGGAAAAAAAATCCCCACAGCATGATGCTGCCACCACCATGCTTCACCGTAGGGATGGGGCCAGGTTTCCTCTAGACGTGACGTTTGGCATTCAGGCCAAAGAGTTCACTCTTGGTTTTATCCGACCAGAGAATCTTGTTTTTCATGGTCTGAGAGTCCTTTAGTTGCCTTTTAGAAAACTCCAAGCGGGCTGTCGTGTGCCTTTTACTGAGGAGTGGCTTCCGTCTGGCCACTCTACTATAAAGGCCTGATTGGTGGAGTATTGCAGAGATGGTTGTCCTTCTGGAAGTTTCTCCCATCTCCACAGAAGAACTCTGGAGCTCTGTCAGTGACCATCGGGTTCTTGGCCACCTCCCTGACCCAGGTCCTTCTCCCCCGATTGCTCAGTTTGTCAGGGCGGCCAGCTCTAGGAAGAGTCTTGGTGGTTCCAAACTTCTTCCATTTAAGAATGATGGACGCCAATGTGTTCTTGGTGACCTTCAATGCTGCAGAAATTGGTGTGTGCCTTTACAAATCATGTCCAATCAATTGAATTTACCACAGGTGGACTCCAGTCAAGTTGTAGAAACATCTCAAGGATGGATGGAATCAATGGAAACAGGATGCACCTGAGCTCAATTTCAAGTCTCATAGCAAAGGGTCTCAATACTTATGTAAATAAGGTATCTGTTTTATTTTTAATACATTTGCTAAAATGTCTAAACCTGTTTTCGCTTTGTCATTATGGGGTATTGTGTGTAGATTGATGAGGATTTGTTTTTATTTAATCAATTTTAGAATAAGGCTGTATCCTAACAGATTGTGGAAAAAGTCAAGGGGGGTCTGCATACTTCCGAATGCGCTGTATGTCACAACGGCACTTACCCACCCCCCATCAACCTCTCTCTCTCTGTGTGTGTGTGTGTGTGTGTGTGTGTGTGTGTGTGTGTGTGTGTGTGTGTGTGTGTCCCAGGCATGTTCAGCAGTCCAGGCATGCAGAGTCTGATGCAGCAGATTTCAGAGAACCCTCAGCTGATGCAGAACATGCTGTCTGCTCCCTACATGCGCAGTATGATGCAGTCTCTGGCCCAGAACCCAGACATGGCCTCTCAGGTCTGTAGCAACAGAGTAGTGGGGGTTATCATGGTTCATAAAGTCACTTTAAGTGTGTCATATGGCACCCTATTCCCTTTATAGTACACTACTACCCATAGGGGCCATGGTTAAAAGTAGTGCACTATAAATAGGGTGACATTTGGGACACAAATAATCTGAACGCAGGGGGATCCATAGGAATCGATGGGAATGGGTTGTCTGTAATTAATTGGCAGCTGTACAGAACAGATCCAGCTGGCAGTGCTGTACCTCGAGGTATCTAGAACAGGTCCAGCTGGCTGGCAGTGCTGTACCTCGAGGTATCTAGAACAGGTCCAGCTGGCTGGCAGTGCMGTACCTATCTCCATATAGATAGACCGATGTGAGGAAGAGGGTGAACAACCTCCCCACTGGGGAAGCAGCTGATGAACGACAGGACCCTGATCTTCTCTCGCCTTCTGTGTCTCCCGCAGGTGTTGATGAATAATCCCCTGTTTGCTGGAAATCCCCAACTGCAGGAACAGTTCAGGAGCCAGCTGCCTGTCTTCCTGCAGCAGGTATACACACACACACACACACACACACACACACACACACACTCTAACAGACAAATGTATAACAGAGAGCTGAACCTGTCCCAAGGACTTGATTGAATTGTTTGAGTCTGGACTGGATGATTTGTTTCAGAATGTTAATTGATTCATTGTTAGTTTGATTGTCTGATGTTGTTGTTTAGATGCAGAACCCAGAGGCGCTCTCTGTCATGACCAACCCCCGAGCCATGCAGGCTCTCCTCCAGATACAACAGGGCCTACAGACGCTGCAGACAGAAGCACCAGGACTCATGCCCAGGTACACACACACTGATGTACACACACCCACACACTGATGCACACACTCACACTGACATATACACACACACACACACACACCACAGGAGGTTGGTGGCACCTTAATTGGGGAGGATGGGCTCGTGGTAATGGCTGGAGCGGAATGGTATCAAATACAACAAACGCTCTGTTCCAGCCATTATTGTGAGCCGTCCTCCCCTCAGCAGCCTCCGCTGACGAACACACACACTGACACACACACACACACACACACTGAGACACACTTTGGGTAGTAGCCTAAATACTCTGTTAGGCAATATGTTCTCGGAGTCTGTACTAACCCCTTTGTGTCTCCCAGTTTGGCACCGGGTGGGCTGCCAGGTGGTCTACCAGGGGGGCTAGTAGGTGGATTACCAGGTGGAATACCCACAACCCCCCTGTCCGTAGGAGGGGGTGTGGCTCCAGAGAACCCCGCCTCTTCGCCGAGCGCTGGGACAAACCCCGCCCAGCAGCTGATGATGCAGCAGATGCTCCAAATGTTCGCAGGAGGGAATGCCTCGGTACTTACCACACYCATCCTGTTTTCCCTCATTCTGTTTTACTGTTGATTGATTAGTTGATGATTGGTTGACTGATTTGATTGAGTGATTGTGACTGATCCCCCCCTACAGAGCCAGACCCCGGAGGTGCAGTTCCAGCAGCAGCTGGAGCAGCTGGGTGCTATGGGCTTCATCAACCGAGAGGCCAACCTGCAGGCCCTSATCGCTACKGGAGGAGATGTCAACGCTGCCATCGAGAGACTGCTGGGCTCTCAGCCCTCATAAAGACACACTCACACACACACAGTTACGTATATAAGCATACGTCAATACAGACACACGCATACACACTATCCAGCTCTGGGTAGCAAGGGATAAACACACACACATACTGTCTACAGAGAACCAAGAAGTGAAATGAACCGTCCCAAACCGACACAGATGAGACCCGGTCAGGATATGTACCATTCTAAACATCCACCGCAGCCTCCTGTCAGATCATGCCCCACCCCCATATCCCCTGTTCTTAGCCTCATCCACAGAGCTCTGCCCAGCAGAACCAGACTGACCAGACCATCTCAACAGAGGGGTGTGAAAGGGAAGGGGGCGAAAGGCACCCTCTCTTAAACAGAGATGCTTTATCCTACAAGATTCACTCATCCATCTTCCTCTCTAATAAATCTGAGGGGTTTATTCAATGAGATGAGAGTTCAGAGTGCGGCAGATAGTAAGCATTGCATTCACTGCAAATGCATTCACTGCATTGCATAGAGCTGTTATGACGCATTTGTTTCCTGTCTATATGTTGCATTTCTGTCTACAGTGAGGTGAACAATCCACCATTTTGACCAAACCCCTGATGTGCAGGGTATATGGAGAGGGGAGGAAGAGAGAAATACAAAACTATTTTGTCAATCTCACACGGATATCAGGCCCCAATCCCTTCCCCCTCTTTCCACGACTTTAACCGTCCAAAACCCTTTCTATTTATTGCTATTGCTGAAAAGAAAAGATCCCCCACACTTCCCTAAAATTGCAAAATTGTCATTCCAGATAGGATATATCCATCTCTTCTCAGCTGTGAGTTGTTCCCCCCAGGCTCCACGCACGGTGCCTTGTTTTCAACAAACCCCTTTAACAACAACCACTCCCATCAAATGGATGGATTTGATCAAACCCTGGCTAGTCAAATCAAATGAGTCTGCCGGTGCTGGTGTAGATTGACTTCACACAGGCGGTGCCACAAGATTGAGACCTTTGAGAAATGTCATGATAATCGTTAATGAAGGAAGAAATGTGTGGTTCTGAGGAAGACACAGAAAGACGAGACAGATTTCCTTTTCGTTTTAATCTGATTCATRATGTTTTTTAATTTGAGGTGTAAGTCGTACCTACCTATAGATAATCTGTTTTGTCTCATCATTAAACAAAACTCTTCCTGGAAAATGTATGAATAAAATATTATGACAAAAGGCTTTTTGGTATGGTGTGGCACCATACGTTGTTGTAAATTAGGTTCTTGCTTTTTGCTTTTATTTTAGCATTGTAGTTGTGGTAACCTTGGCAATGGCTTCCATAGCTGTGATTTGTCTGTTGGCCTCAGCTGAAAATCCATACCCAATTCAACATGTTTGAACTAACTTTTAACAGTACTGTACTACAAAATAAAACTAAGTTGGTCAATAAGAACCCTATTTCAAATTGTGACCATCCTGACTTGTATGAAGGGAAATCAGTTTTTGCATGACAATGCCCCCGTGTAGAAAGCGAGGTCCATACAGAAATGGTTTGTCGAGATCGGTGTGGAAGAACTTGACTGGCCTGTACCGAGCCCTGACCTCAACCCCATCGAACACAGTTGAGATTAATTGGAACGCCGACTGRGAGCCAGGCCTCAACCCCCAACATAAGTGCCCCACGTCACTAATGCTCTTGTGGCATAGATATTATGAACAGTACCAGTCAAAAGTTTGGGCACACCTAKAAGGTTTTTCTTTATTTTTACTATTTTCTACATTGTAGAATAATAGTGAAAACATCAAAACTATGAAATAACACATATGGATCATGTACAGAAGTAACCAAAAAAGTGTTAAAAGATTCTTCAAACTAGCTACCCTTTGCCTTTATGACAGCTTTGCACACACTTGGCATTCTCTCAACCAGCTTCATGAGGTAGTCACCTGGAATGCATTTCAATTAACAGGTGTGCCTTATTAAAAAGTAAATTTGTGGAATTTCTTTCCTTAAAGCGTTTGAAACAAATCAGTTGTGTTGTGACATGGTAGGGGTGGTATACAGAAGATAGCCCATCAGAAAGAGTTGACTTTTTCCACATTTTGTTACGTTACGGCCTTATTCTAAAATGTATTAAATGTGTTTTTTTCCCTCATCAAGCTACACACAATAGSCCGAAATGACAAAGCAAAAAATAAAAAACTGAAAAAAATACATTTACATAAGTATTCAGACCCTTTACTCAGTACTTTGTTGAAGCACCTTTGGCAGTTATTACAGCATCGAGTCTTCTTGGGTATGACGCTAWAAGCTTGGCACACCTGTATTTGGGGAGTTTCTCCCATTCTTCTCTGCAGATCCTCTCAAGCTCTGTCAGGTGGGATGGAGAGCGTTGCTGCACAGCTATTTTCAGGTCTCTCCAGAGATGTTCAATCGGGTTCAAGTCCGGGCTCTGGCTGGGCCACTCAAGGACATTCAGAGACTTGTCCCGAAGCGTTGTCTTGGCTGTGTGCTTAGGGTCATTGTCCTGTTGGAAGGTGAATCTTCGCCCCAGTCTGAGGTCTMGAGCGCTCTGGAGCAGGTTTTCATCAAGGSTCTCTCTCTACTTTGCTCTATTAATCTTTCCCCTTATCCTGACTAGTCTCCCAGTCCCTGCCGCTGAGTAGTGACTTCCGTCTGGCCACTCTACCATAAAGGCTTGATTGGTGGAGTGCTGCAGAGATGGTTGTCCTTCTGGAAGGTTCTCCCATCTCCAGAGTGACCATCAGGTTCTTGGGGACGTTTAATGCTGCAGAAATTGTTTGATACCCTTCCCCAGAGCTGTGCCTCGACACAATCCTGTCTCTGAGCTCTATGGACAATTCCTTCGACCTCATAGCTTGGTTTTTGCTCTGACATACACTGTCAACTGTGGGACATTATTTAGACAGGTGTGTGCCTTTCCAAATCATGTCCCATCAATTGAATTTACCACAGGTCGACTTCAATCAAGTTGTAGAAACATCTCAAGGATGATCAATGGAAACATGATGCATCTGAGCTCAATTTCGAGTCTCATAGTAAAGGGGCAGAATACTTACGTAAATAAGTGATTTCAGTTTCTTTTATTTTTTATAAAGATATATAATGGCAAATTTCTCAACCTATTTTTGCTTTGTCATTATGGGTTATTGTGTGTAGATTGCTGAGGAATTGTTTTATTTAATCKATTTTTGAATAACGTAACAAAATGTGGAATAAGTCAAGGGGTCTGAATACTTTCCGAATGCACTGTACATTGAGTGATCAACAGTATGGAAAACCTTTGTCAGGTCAATGAAGAGAGCAACAAAATGTTGCCTTTTATCCATACAGTTAACCACATAATTTATAACTAAGGATGCAGCAGTGCTATGACCTGGTCTAAAACCCGACTGATGTACATTTAGAATACATTTCAAAGGTAAGAAAGATCTTAGCTGAGAATGAATCAAGGATTCAAATATTTTAGCTAGGCAAGAAAGTTTTTAAAAAGGCAGATAATTATTTCGGTCACAAGGGTCACCACCTTTGTGAAGGGGGAGCACACGGGCCGCCTTTCAAATCTTGGGGAAAGTACCATCAGGTTCTTGGGGATATAAAAATATGAGTTAATGATTCAGCAATCGGGGGGCAGAGAGCTGCAGCAAAAATGGATGAATCATATCAGTGCGAGTGGATATGGATACACATTATTGCAAATGCTGATCAATAAAATGTCTGTCAAGTAAATTGTTGAAATATAAACAAAAGATTCACTTGAAGTTGACGGGTTAACTGTGGAGTCAGCTAGAGGCTGGCAGAGAAAAGAGCAGTTGATTGACTGACCGGGGTCAACTACATCACCGTTTCTCTCAAATAAAAGCCTGCCGAGATAAAAATGATGATTAAAAGCATAACTTATCCCATTCATCTCAGTTATGATGCCAGAGTCAGACAGAACTTGCTTAGGCAGGGAATATGAGGAATTTGTAAGCTTCAGTGCATTTACTGTTTTCCAACATTTTGAAGGATCACCAGCAGTCAGAGAGAGAGCTTAAAAAGTAGCTTGATTTAGCTTTTATAATCGAGATAGTACATCTGTTTCTCAATTGTCTGAAAAATTGCCAGTCCACTACGGAGTCAGTTTTCCTTGCTTTGTCCCAGGCCTGATTTCTCGTCTGAATGAGCTTAGATAACTTTGAAGAAAACCAAGGCTTCGATCTATCTCTGACTGTTAATTGTTTAAAAGGGCCGTGCTTATCTGTCAGAGGAATAAATATGGATTAGACATTTTTTGTAGCCAACTCAGGGTCAGAAATACAAGAGACCGTGGCTAAATCAAAGCAGGCTATGTCATYTAAAAACCCTTGAGCAGAAAACATTTTAAAATGTATTTTCTTAAACGTAGATAAGTGTTTTGGTATTTTGTGACTCTAATGCCCTCAAACTCAATTCTGGACCTCGAAACCAGTTCTACTGGATTTTTTTTATTGTTCCCCTCTAATCAGGTACTGAGTTAGACCTGGGATGCCAGGTGTGTGCAATTCATTATCAGGTAGAACAGAAAACCAGCAGGCTCCGGATCTCATAGGGTAAGAGTTGAGTACACCAGCTCTAATACATACTATGGGACAATGATCACTGAGATCATATGCAAATACTCCACTAGACAAATATTTGTTTTTTTAAATAATCAAATAAATTAATGAAGAGAGAACAGGGTTTTCAGATCACTTGAGTCAGATTAAAATTAATGCATATACTTTTAAATTGATCTGAGGCCGGAGATAGCCAATCCAGAGTCAAATCCCCTAAAATGACCAACTTCGAGAACAGAAAAGGTGTTAAACACTCCGATATAGCACCAATAGCATCCACCATGGCGGCAGGGGGGCAGGAAATCCCAGTAACAAATAAATGTGTATTCTGATTTATGGACACATCTACAACCAGGAGCTGAAATTTCTTAGGATCAGAAATATTTAAAGATTGAGATGCCATGAAATGAGATTTTACATATATGGCCACTCCTCCCCCTTTCTGTAATCTGTCACATCTAAATACATTCCAAGAGAACCAGAATGTCAGGATATGAGTCCTGTACCCAAATGTCAATTGTGTCCATTTTTTAAATCATACTTCACACATTTAGGTGCATTAGTCCAAGCCCCCTATGAGATTTAAAGTCAGAGGGGGTATTCAGATCATTCCCATAAGAGCTAACAGGCAAATGGTCATCTGCAGCTATTTGTTGAGTGAGCTGAGACTTTGCCATGGTCCCTGGCCTTGGCAACCAACGGACCGTGTGTGGAGTGGCAAACTTGACAACTTGCGTGCAGTGGGTTCCGAACAACACGAGGCAGGTTTCCATTGACCCAGGTTTATTCGATAAAATCAATGTTGTGACGTGTGTAATGGAAACGGCAGATAGGTCAATAGGAGAAATGTTCTAAAGATCGACAATATTTTCATCCGTTCGACAGGGGTACATTTTTCTTCTGTCTAACTAACTTTCTTTTTTGCGACAAATGATGATGGAAACTGTGTTTTTCGAATAAATTATGATTGACAAATAATTTTGAAGGTAGGCCTACGTGGGGCATGTGATGTCACCCGCGTAACCATAAAGCTTGACTCCACAATTAATTCTAAATGCCTACCTCTTACAAAATACATTTTTTCATTCTTTCTTTGCAGTACAGGGATTGTCTTGACTTTCAAGAATGGCAGAATTGCTTCGCCTTCCCTTTCTGGTTGGTTGGTAAGTTTCACCATCCAATTATTTCAGATCTACAGGAGTGCAAGTTTCACCACCACACGGACCGTGGCGATACTTTGACACAATAGAATTAGAATATGTCAAATATTAGTCAATTCTTGCATTCTATCCATGCTGGCTTTTGTGGGCTACCTGAGACATGAAACTGATAGGTGGGGGGGCATACAGGCTGTCACCAATTTATTAATGAGAAACTTTCCTAAATGGATAATGGAAACACTTCAACCACTTAAAATGTAATTTTTTGGGGGGGTGTGACATTACATCCAGCTGTTTCCATGGGGAAAAATGGTGTTTGACCAGATACAATGATATTTTACATTAAACAAATTGACAAGACTTTCAGCACACTTATATGGAAGTACATTCAACAAGCACAGCACTTACACAAATGACTGATGATTGGCTGAGAGAAATTTATGATAAAAAGATTGTGGGGGGGTCTGTTTTGCTAGACTTCATTGCGGCTTTTGACATTATCGATCATAGTCTGCTGCTGGAAAAACGTATGTGTTATGGCTTTACAACCCCTGCTATATTGTGTATGAAGAGTTACCTGTCTAACAGAACACAAAGAGTGTTCTTCTTCCAACATACTCCAGGTAYAATCAGGAATTCCCCAGGGCAGCTGTCTAGGCCCCTTACTTTTTTCAATATTTACTAACAACATGCTACTGGCTTTGGGTGTGTTATACACGTCAGCTACTACAGCGACTAAAATGACTCCAACACTTAACAAAGAGCTGCAGTTAGTTTCAGAATGGGTGGCAAGGTATAAGTTAGTCCTAAATATTTCAAAAACTAAAGCATTGTATTTGGGACAAAATCATTCGCTAAACCCTAAACCTAAATTAAATCTTGTAATAAATAATGTGGAAATTTAGCAAATTGATGTGACTAAATTGCTTTGAGTAACCCTGGATTGTAAACTGTCATGGTCAAAACATATTGATACAGTAGCTAAGATGGGGACAAGTCTGTCTACAATAAAGCGCTGCTCTACCTTCAACAATGCAGGTCCTAGAGGCTCTAGTTTTGTCGCACCTGGACTACTGTTTAGTCGCGTGGTCAGGTGCCACAAAGAGGGACTTGCAATTGTTCAGAACAGGGCAGCACGGCTGTCCCTTGGATGTACAGTGGGGAGAACAAGTATTTGACACACTGCCGATTTTGCAGGTTTTCCTACTTACAAAGCATGTAGAGGTCTGTAATTTTTATCATAGGTACACTTCAACTGTGAGAGACGGAATCTAAAACAAAAATCCAGAAAATCACATTGTATGATTTTTAAGTAATTAATTTGCATTTTATTGCATGACATAAGTATTTGATACATCAGAAAAGCAGAACTTAATATTTGGTACAGAAACCTTTGTTTGCAATTACAGAGATCATATGTTTCCTGTAGTTCTTGACCAGGTTCGCACACACTGCAGCAGGGATTTTGGCCCACTCCTCCATACAGACCTTCTCCAGATCCTTCAGGTTTCGGGGCTGTCGCTGGGCAATACGGACTTTCAGCTCCCTCCAAAGATTTTCTATTGGGTTCAGGTCTGGAGACTGGCTAGGCCACTCCAGGACCTTGAGATGCTTCTTACGGAGCCACTCCTTAGTTGCCCTGGCTGTGTGTTTCGGGTCATTGTCATGCTGGAAGACCCAGCCACGACCCATCTTCAATGCTCTTACTGAGGGAAGGAGGTTGTTGGCCAAGATCTCGCGATACATGGCCCCATCCATCCTCCCCTCAATACGGTGCAGTCGTCCTGTCCCCTTTGCAGAAAAGCATCCCCAAAGAATGATGTTTCCACCTCCATGCTTCACGGTTGGGATGGTGTTKTTGGGGTTGTACTCATCCTTCTTCTTCCTCCAAACACGGCGAGTGGAGTTTAGACCAAAAAGCTCTATTTTTGTCTCATCAGACCACATGACCTTCTCCCATTCCTCCTCTAGKTCATCCAGATGGTCATTGGCAAACTTCAGACAGGCCTGGACATGCGCTGGCTTGAGCAGGGGGACCTTGCGTGCTCAGACACCCATGCATACCCCACAAGACATGCCATCAGAGGTCTCTTCACAGTCCCCAAGTCTAGAACAGACTATGGGAGGTGCACAGTACTACATAGAGCAATGACTACATAGAACTCTATTCCACATCAGGTAACTGATGCAAGCAGTAGAATCWGATTTTTTTTTTAACTGATAAAAAATACACCTTATGGAACAGCGGGGACTGTGAAGCAASACAAACATAAGCACAGACACATGCATACACACACATGATAACATACACACTATACACACATGTACACATGGATTTAGTGTTGTAGATATGTGCTAGTGGAGTAGGGGCCTGAGGGCACACACTTAATGTGTTGTGAAATCTGTTATGAATGTATTGTAATGTTTTTAAAATTGTATAACTACCTTAATTTTGCCAGGCCCCAGGAAGAGTAGCTAATGGAGATCCACAATAAATACAAATACAAGATACAGTAGTTAAATGGAAACGCACCCTAGCAGGCAAATGTCATCTATTTTCTATGCAAACTTTCTAAATGTCAACAACAACAAAAATTACTAGACAAGTTAATGAAAACACAGTTAATGACAAATGTATACAATTTGGGGGAAATTATACCACCACCCAAAAGGACACTTTAGAGAGTGGAAAGGCAAAGGGGCAGAGCCCTATCTGTGCACGTCTGTAGTAACAACCAGAGGTAAGAGTTGCCCTCAGGATCAGCTAATCTAGGACCCAATTACCCTCCACAAATCATAACCTGAGGAGGAAACCAAAAATGATCTTAGATCAGTGTCTAAGGACAAGTTTCTCCTATTCACCATAGCACTGCTTCACCTATCATACACTGAAGATGCACCTGTCAGACGAAATAGACAGACTAGATGGGGAGGGAGGGAGGGTGGAGTCTATTCTCTTGTGATAACTGTACATGCTAGTGGTTCTACCTGTTACACCTGCTCTGACATCAACTTCCCCCCTCCGKCTCTGCCTCTCCCATGTMTCAGCTGAGCCACAGGAGGAATCGGCAGTAGCAGGGATCGTCTCTCTGTCTGTCCATAGACAAACTGCCCCCATCTACAMATAAAGAAAGAGGAGTGTCAGTGTTAGCCTAGCTCTAACCTGTTCTCTCTCTTTCTCCTTCATTTTCACCTCTGTTACACTGTCTCACTACGTTGGCGCCTTGGGAGACAAGAGAGGCGCTTGTCTCTGCTGTTCTCTCTTTTTTTCTCTCGTTCTCCCTCTCCTGGGACCTAATGCAGTAGCACTCCTATACCAGGCGGAGGAGGAACCCACCAGGGCTCAACAACGGCACAGTATGGGTGACGAAAGCTACAACTTTGTCTTCAAAGGTGAGTCTTGTTTGTCAAAGAAGCTGATTCTATATGTAAACAAATCCCCCGGGATGTCCTTTGGGTGGTGAACCATTCTTGAAACCATTCTTGAAAAACACGGGAAAGTGTGTGAAAAACCCTGCAGCATTCCAGTTCTCGACACAAACTGGTGCACCTGGCACCTACTTCCATACCCCGTTCAAAGGCACTTAAATATGTTGTCTTGCCCATTCACCCTCTGAATGGCACACATGCACAATCCATGCTTATAAATCCTTCTTTAACCTTTCTCCCCCCCTTCATCTACACTGACTGAAGTGGATTTAACAAGTGACATCAATAAGGGGATCATAGCTTTCACCTAGATTCACCTGGTCAGTCTACGTCATGGAACGAGCAGGTGTTCTTAATGTTTTATAAACTCAGTGTAGATGGTACTGTTGTACCTGAAACATCTAACATTGCACCCAAGAAACGTAATAATGATATAAGTAACTGACTAAATAAAGGAAACAGCAACAAGATTCTACAAGTTCCTGGAACTCTATTGGATGGATACGACACCATTCTTCCACAAGAAATTCCATAATTTGGTGTTTTGTTGATGGAGATAGAAAACGGTGTCTCAGGCACCGCTCCAGAATCTCCCATAAGTGTTCATATGGGTTGAGATCTGGTGACTGACACGGCCATGGRACATGACTTACATCGTTTCATGCTCATTAAACCATTAAGTGAACATTCGTGCCTGGTGGATGGGGGCATTATCATCCTATGGGAGCATAACCATGGTAGCCAAAATAATGACTAAAATAATGGCCTGCCCAGCATTTTTATATATGACCCTAAGCATGATGGGATGTTAATTGCTTAATTAACACAGGAACCACACTTGTATGGCAGCACTTGCTTTCAATATACTTTGTATCCCTCATTTACTCAAGTGTTTCCATGATATCTGTCATCCTTTAGTGGTTCTGATTGGTGAGTCTGGTGTTGGGAAAAGCAACCTGCTMTCTCGCTTCACCCAGAATGAGTTTAACCACGACAGCCGCACCACCATCGGAGTGGAGTTCAGCACCCGCACTGTTCAGCTGGATAACTTCGCCATCAA
Organism: Salvelinus sp. IW2-2015; assembly: GCF_002910315.2. Classification (NCBI taxonomy): domain Eukaryota; kingdom Metazoa; phylum Chordata; class Actinopteri; order Salmoniformes; family Salmonidae; genus Salvelinus; species Salvelinus sp. IW2-2015. The sequence goes on along the minus strand of NC_036869.1, from coordinate 1,478,135 downwards.
GGCTCAGATCTGGGACACGGCAGGGCTGGAGAGATACAGAGCCAACACCTCCGCGTGGGTACACACATCAGGACACACGTGCACTCAACACACACATACGTGCACACACCAGAACGCATGCACGGACATACACACACACTCCTTGTACACAACACATACATTAGAGTGCTAGAGAGCCAATCACCTCAGTGTGGATAGATACACACATACAATGTGTTCAGAAAGTATTCAGACCACTTGATTTTTTCCACATTTTGTTACGTTACAGCCTTATTCTAGAATTTATGAAATAATTTTTCCCCTAATTAATCTACACAGAATACCTCATAATGTTTTTGCAAATGTATAAAAAAATTATAAAAACAGAAATAACTTATTTACATAAGTATTCAGCCCCTTGCTTTGAGACTCGAAATTGAGATCAGGTGCATCCTGTTTCCATGTGATCATCCTTGAGATGTTCTAAACTTTATTGCAGTCCACCTGTGGTAAATTCAATTGATTGGACATGATTTGGAAAGGAACACACCAGTCTATATAAAGGTCCCACAGTTGACAATGCTTGACAATGCAAAAACCAAACATGAGGCATGGTGGTGGCAGCATCATGCTGTAGGGATGTTTTTCAACGGCAGGGAATGGGAGACTAGTCAGGATCGATGAAAGATGAACAGAGCAAAGTACAGAGAGATCCTTGATGAAAATCTGCTCCAGAGTGCTCAAGACCTCAGACTGGGGTGAAGGTTCACCCTCCAACAGGACAACGACGCTAAACACACAGCAAGACAACGAAGGAGTGGCTTCGGGACAAGTCTCTGAATGTCCTTGAGTGGCCCAGCCGGAGCCCGGACTTGACCTGATCGAACATCGCTGGAGAGACCTGAAAATAGCTGTGCAGCGATGCTCCCCATCCAACCTGACAGAGCTTGAGAGGATCTGCAGAGAAGAATGGGAAGAAACTCCCTAAATACAGATGTGCCAAGCTTTTAGCGTCATGCCCAAAAAGACTTGAGGCTGTAATCGCTGCCAAGGTGCTCAACAAAGTACTGAGTAAAGGTCTGAAACTTATGTAAATGTCATATTTCACTCTTTTTTATATCAATTTGCTAAAATGTATATTAACCAGTTTTTTTGCTTTGTCATTATGGGGTATTGTGTGTAGATTGAGGAGGGGGGGGGYAACAATTTAATACATTTTAGAATAAGGCTGTAATGTAACAAAATGTGAAAAAAATGAAAGAGTCMGAATACTTCGCGAATGCACTGTTTATGCAAACACAACCCCCCACCAAGTGAACATCTGACTTCACTTTAGATGTCCCTCTCTCTGGTTCTCTCTCTCTCTGGTTCTCCCTCTGTCGATCTCTCTCTTTCTCTCTCTCTCTCTGTTTCTCGGTCTCTCTTGCTCTCTGTTTCTCTCTGTCGATCTCTCTCTCTGTTTCTCTCTCTTTCTCTTTCTCTCTCTCACTCTGTTTCTCTCTCTTTCTGTTTCTCTTTCTTGCTCTCCCTCTCTCCGTTTCTCTCTCTTTCTCTCTCCAGGTACTACAGAGGGGCGGTMGGGGCTCTGCTGGTGTATGACATCACCAAGCACCTAACCTATGAGAGTGTGGAGCGTTGGCTGAAGGAGCTGTACGACCACACTGAGCCCCACATGGTGGTCATGCTGGTGGGCAACAAGTGTGATCTGGATACCCTGAGGACCGTGCCCACCGAGGAGGCCAAGGACTTCACAGGTGATAATTTACTTACCAGTTAGTTAAAAGTTACTTACTAGTTATTTACCAGTTATGAGTTACTTAGCTACTAGTTAGTTACCAGTTACTTACCAGTTACCTGTAACTTAGTTACTAGTTACACAAGTGTGCAATATGCAGTCAATGACAGAAAGTGGCAGAATATTGCAAAATGTTTCATATTGCTTTTCCATTGAATAGAATATCAATGTCTGATGGTAATGTAAAATAAATTACCAACTTTGCATCAATGAAAAGGAATTCTAAGGTTGGTTTTGAGTATGATGTCCGTAAGAATATAGTCAACAAGGTATTCCTTCTCACGCAGAAAAGAATGGCCTCTTGTTTATGGAGACGTCAGCTCTGGATTCTACCAACGTTGAAGCTGCTTTCCAGGAAGTTCTCACAGGTTCTTATTATGTTGCTCTTGTACTTCATACCTTTATCTASAAAACGTTAGACAACACCATGTCATGTGGATCTCTACTATTGTACTTGGTGCACTTTTCTGCCATGCACCTTTTCTGTGACGTGTGTGTGTAAGACCAGCATCACTTTTTGACGTGATGATATCTGTTACCCCCAGCGATCCACAAGAAGGTGGCCAGTCGAGAGGTGCCCCGCGTGTCCATCACTGCCGTGACCCTGTCCAGTACTATTGGACCAGCTAGCGACACCCAGGAGAAACGCAGTACCTGCTGCAAGAACCTCTGACCAGTTCTGACTGGTTCTGACCAGGTTTGACCTGTTCTAACTGATTATCTTCAGTTCTACACAGAATCATCCTACTCTGCCCTCATTCAGGTTAAAGGGAATAGTGTATAGGACTGTCCAAACCAAAGACCAGGCAAGTCAAATCAAGTCACATTTAATTTACAGTGCATTTCACAATTGTCAACAAGACAGATTTAAGAGACATGCCACATTTATGTACAGTTGATCAATATTGACACTATGGTGCTACCGTCATTCTCCCTGCTTGGCTAAATGTTGCTGACCACAACATATTTGGGTGGATTTTTTTCTTCTTCTGTATGCTCGTTTTTAAACTTTAGCAGTTATTATACAGCAAATACATATTGATTTGGTATATTCGAAAGGAGGAACTACATTATTTTGGTATATACATCATGTTAGGTTGACCACATAAAAAAAATCGCAAATGCGGGACAGCGGTATGATTTGCGCGATATTCGAGTGACAATGTAGCRTACACACACACACACACACACACAAATCCCCCTCCCGCTGCACCAACAGAGCTAATTGAATAGCACGTAGCATAGTCTTTTGCCTCGCGCAAAATTTGGTGATACAGAAACGAGAGACCACTTTTGTGGCTGTTTTATGAAAATCTACAAATATTTGGCCAAGAAAACGTTTCTTGTTGGTCTCAGGGAATGTAAAACAGTTAGGATGGGAGACTTAAAACGGGATTGAGTGAAGTAGCAGCAAATATCTTGAATGAGCAACTAATGAGCATCACAAGTTTGAAGAAATTAGCTCAGCCTATATCTTTCAGTCTAATACATATTTTTACTTAGTTTTGTAGCTCTTCGTTAGAAGCACACATATTGTAAGTAGTAACTGTCCTCTCCAAGTAACTAGAATTTAGCCCGAAAAGATTTGACAAATGTGATTGGTTGACGATATGACATGCGGGACATGATTGTTTGCGGGAAGTGGGCCAAAATGKCAAAATGTGGGACTGTTCCGCACAATCCGGGACATGTGGTCAACAATTATGCGCATGTGTGGTTTGTCACCAAGATGAAAAAACGGTATGAGGTTTTGCGTTGACAAAATGTGAACACTTGTAAAGGTTAAGTTAATGACAAGTATATTTGGCTCGGAGACTTGGTGAAGACCAAGTAGAAAGATTCATGAATTTGAAATATTGAAGTTTGATATTGCAGTAACTATGCACTGTATGTAACATTTTGTAATAGACATGTATTTTACAACCAACTTGTCATGACTCTTTTTAATTGAAGATTTCTTACATGCTGACTAGACCAGGCGCCGCCTGCGTCCGCGCACATGTGGATTTTGTCCACCCACACCAAACCGATCAGGACACGCAGGTTGAAATATCAAAACGAACTCTGAACCAACTATATTAATTTGGGGAACAGGTCGAAAAGTATTAAACATTTATGAAAATTTAGCTAGCTAGCTTACTGTTGCAGMRTAATTTGTCCTATTTAGCTAGCTTACTGTTGCAGGCTAATTTGTCCTGGGATATAAACATTGGGTTGTTATTTTACCTGAAATGCACAAGGTCCTCTACTCCGACAATGAATCCACAGATAAAAGGGTAAACAGAGTTAGTTTCTAGTAATCTCTCCTCCTTCAGGCTTCTTCTTCTTCTTTGGACTTTATATGGCGGTTGGTAATCAACTTTAAGGTGTATTACCACCACTAACTGGACTGGAGTGTGGACCTCAATTAATCTTTCAATCACCCACGTGGGTATATGCTCCTAAAAACCAACGAGGAGATGGGAGAGGCGGGACTTGCAGTGCCTCAAGCTTCACAAATAAAACCAAGTTCTATTTTAACGCCTGGCTACGCAGACACTCGTTGATGCGAGCGAGCAGTGTGTGTGCAATGATTGAATAACATGTATGTGTACATTTATTTTGCGACGCAGGCTGTGTGGTCTGCATGTTAGAGATTGCTGAGTACTCTGTCATTCACGCTCACTATTATCCTCCAGAGGGCAGTGCTATTTAAAATACATCTACGGTGGTACGAGGACTCAACAAAGTGGTGTCTCAATAGGTCTACATTTGATATGTAATTCCTTATCACACATATTTCCTTCAGTATTTTATGAATAAATAAACATCATAAACACAGATAAATGTTTGATCGGTCTTATTATGGGACTTTGACCTAAATGAATGGCATCGTCTACATTTCGATTGAGACAATTTGAGCGTGGTGTCCAGGTAAGTGTTAGTGTTGGTCAAGGCCCATGTCATTCTCTCATAACACCCACATACTGTGTCGTTCTCTGTCAAACACACCTGTGCAATGGTACCTGGTTAGAGAGGACAGCAGTGTCAATGGAGGGAGCGATTCATTCTCACAAACAGTACCAGTCAAAAGTTTGGACACACCTACTCATTCAAGGTTTTTTCTTTATTTTACTATTTTCTACGTTGTAGAATAATAGTGAAGACATCAAAACTATGAAATAACACAAATGGAATCATGTAGTAACCACAAAATTGTTAAACAAATCAAAATATAGTTTATATTTTAGATTCTTCAAAGTAGCCAGCCTTTGCCTTCATGACAGCTTTGCACACGCATGGCATTCTCTCAACCAGCTTCACCTGGAATGCTATTCCAACAGTCTTGAAGGAGTTCTCACATATGCTGCTGAAACATGCATGAGAGCATCAGCCGTTCCGGGTGACTGTGTGATCACGCTCTCCGCAGCCGATGTGAGTAAGACCTTCAAACCGGAGCCAGACGGATTACCAAGACGTGTACTCCGACCATGTGCTGACCAACTGGCAAGTGTCTTCACTGACATTTTCAACCTCTCTCTGAGTCTATAATACCAACATGTTTCAAGCAGATCACCATAGTCCCTGTGCCCAAGAACACTAAGGTAACCTGCCTAAATGACTACCGACCCTTAGCACTCACGTCTGTAGCCATGAAATGCTTTGAAAGGCTGGTCATGGCTCACATCAACACCATTATCCCAGAAACCCTAGACCCACTCCAATTTGCATACCGCACCGACAGATCCACAGATGATGCAATCTCTATTGCACTCCACGCTGCCCTTTCCTACCTGGACAAATGTAACACCTATGTGAGAATGCTGTTCATTGACTACAGCTCAGCGTTCAACATCATAGTGCCCCCAAAGCTCATCACTAAGCTAAGAACCCTGTAACAAAACACCTCCCTCTGCAACTGGATCCTGGACTTCCTGACGGGCCGCCCCCAGGTGGTAAGGGTAGGTAACAACACATCCGCAACGCTGATCCTCAACATGGGGGCCCCTTAGCGGTGCGTGCTCAGCCCCCTCCTGTACTCCCTGTTCACTCATGACAGCATGGTCAGACACGACTCCAACACCATCATGAGATTTGCCGATGACACAACAGTGGTAGGCCTGATCACCGACAATGATGAGACCGCCTATAGGGAGGAGGTCAGAGACCTGCCCATGTGGTGCAAGGACAACAACCTCTTCCTCAACGTGATCAAGACAAAGGAGATGAGTGTGGACTACAGGAAAAGGAGGACTGAGCATGTGCCCATTCTCTTTGACGAGACTGTAGTGGAGCAGGTTTAGAGCTTCAAGTTCCTAGGCGTCCACATCACCAACAAACTGACATGGTCCAAGCACACCAAGACAGTCGTGAAAAGGGCACGACAAAACCTATTCCCCCTCAGGAGACTGAAAAGATTTGGCATGGATCCTCAGATCCTCAAAAGGTTCTACAGCTGGCACTATGGAGAGCATCCTGACTGGTCTCTTCACTGGCTGGTATGGCAACTGCTCGACCTCCGACCGCAAGGCACTACAGAGGGTAGTGCAAACGGCCCAGTACATCACCGGGGCCAAGCTTCCTGCCATCCAGGACTTCTATACCAGGTGGTGTCAGAGGAAGGCCCTAAAAATGGTCAAAGACTCCAGCCACTCTAGTCATAGACTGTTCTTTTTGCTACCGCACMGCAAGCGGTAGCCGAGCACCAAGTCTWGGTCTAAGAGGCTCCTAAATAGCTTCTACCCCCAAGCCATAAGACTCCTGAACAGCTAATCAAATGGATACCCAGACTTTTTGCATTTCCATCCCATCTGAGACGCTGCTGCTACTCTCTGTTATTATTTATGCATAGTCACTTTTATAACTATAAAATATTACCTCAATTACCTCGACACCGGTGCCCCCACACATTGACTCTGTCCTGGAACGAACTGCAAAAATCACTGAAGCTGGAGACTCATARCTCCCTCACTAGCTTTAAGCACCAACTGTCAGAGCAGCTCACAGATTACTGCACCTGTACATAGCCCATCTGTAAATAGCCCATCCAACTACCTCATCCCCATACTGTATTTATTTATCTTGCTCCTTTGCACCCCAGTATCTCTACTTGCACATTCATCTTCTGCACATCTACCATTCCAGTATTTAATTGCTATATTGTTATTACTTTGCCACCATGGCCTATTTATTGCCTTACCTCCCTTATCCTACCTCATTTGCACATACTGTATATAGACTTTTTCTACTGTATTATTGACTGTATGTTTGTTTATTCCATGTGTAACTCTGTGTTGTTGTATGTGTCGAACTGCTTTGCTTTATCTTGGCCAGGTCGCAGTTGCAAATGAGAACTTGTTCTCAACTAGCCTACCTGGTAAAATAAAGGTGAAATAAAACWAATAAAAAATAGTCCTGCTATCATTATTTACTGCTACTCTAATTATTTGTTATTCTTATCTCTCTTCTTTTTTTGTAGGTATTTTCTTAAAACTGCATTGTTGGTTAAGGGCTTGTAAGTAAGCATTTCACTGTAAGGTGAACTGTTGTATTCGGCGCATGTGACAAATACAATTTTATTTTATTTGATAAAGTAATGATGGACTGTCATTTCTCTTTGCTTATTTGAGCTGTTCTTGCCATAATATGGACTTGGCCTTTTACCAAATAGGGCTATCTTCTGTATACGACCCCTACCTTGTCACAACACAACTGATTGGCTCATTATGCATTATGAAGGAAAGAATGTTAATTGAAATGCATTCCAGACGACTAACTCATAAAGCTGATTGAGAGAATGTCAAGAGTGTGCAAAGCTGTCATCAAGGCAAAGGGCGGCTACTTTGAAGAATCTCAACTTTAAAATATATTTTTTAAATATACTTTTTTGGTTACTACATGATTCCATATGTGTTATTTCATAGGTTTGATGTCTTCACTATTATTCTACAATGTTGAAATTAGTAAAAATAAAGAAAAACCCTAGAATGAGTAGGTGTGTCCAAACTTCTTAATGGTACTGTATGTAGAAAATAGCCTTCATAAACCTGGTTTTGAATCAAGCATTTTGAGTGTGTGTGGGCATGTGCACATGTATACAACTGTGTCTGTAGCTCATCTGTGGACCATGGTTTAAATTAGTATTTTTGTGTAGCTCGGCCAAGAGAGTATAAATCTCCAGTATTGGTGATTAGTGACATTCATGACAGAAACTGCTCTTTCTGTGCCTCACAGATGTGCACAGAGGACTTTTACAGTGTGTGTGTGTGTGTGTGTGTGTGTGTGTGTGTGTGTGTGTGTGTGTGNACTGCTATGCTTTATCTTGGCCAGGTCGCAGTTGCAAATGAGAACTTGTTCTCAACTAGCCTACCTGGTTAAATAAAGGTGAAATAAAATAAATAGAATAAATAATGTTGCTGCTACCGTCTCTTATGACCGAAAAGAGCTTCTGGACATCTGAACTGCAGTTGCTCAACTCAAACTGGACAAAGAGTTTTTCTTCAATGAGTCAGATGGGAGGGATATACTACCACAGACACCCGACCAGGCCCAGATCCCCGTGATTCGCTGGAGAAGGAAACAGATATTTTGTGGAAAAAGATCAGGGTGCCTTGCGAGGATCAGGCGACGAGTGGCTAATCTGCCTTTGCCTTCCGTCCTGCTAATCGCTTGAAAATGAATGGGACGAGCTGAAAGCACGTATATCCTACCAGCGGGACATTAAAAACTGTAATATCTTATGTTTCACAGAGTCGTGGCTGAACGACAAAATTAAGAACATACAGCTGGTGGGTTAAACACTCCATCGGCAGAACAGAACAGCAGCCTCTGGTAAGACACGGGGCGGGGGCCTATGCATATATGTGAACAACCGCTGCTGTACAATATCTAAGGAAGTCTTGAGGTTTTGCTCGCCTGAGATAGAGTATCTCATGATAAGCTGTAGACCACACTACTAGAGAGTTATCATCTGTATTTTTCGTAGCAGTCTACATACCACCATAGACTGACGCTGGCACTAAAACCGCCATGAGCAAACAGGAAAACGATCATCCTGAGGTGGCGCTCCTAGCGGCCGGGGACTTTAATGCAGGGAAAATTAAATCAGTTTTACCTAATTTCTATCAGCATGTTCAATGTGCAACCAGAGGGGGAAAAAATTCCAGACCACCTTTACAACACACACAGATTCCTGCTTACAAGAAAAGATTAAAGCAGGAAGCACCAGTGACTCAGTCTATAATAAAGTGGTCAGATGAAGCAGATGCCAAACTACAGGACTGCTTTGCTAGCACAGACTGGAATATGTTCTGGGATTCTTCCGATAACATTGAGGAGTACACCACATCAGTCACTGGCTTTATCAATAAGTACATTGAGGACGTCGTCCCCACAGTGGCTGTACGTACATACCCCAACCAGAAGCCATGGATTACAGGCAACATTTGCACTGAGCTAAAGGGTAGAGCTGCCGCTTTCAAGGAGCGGGATTCTAACCCAGAAGCTAATAAGAAATCACGCTCTGAGGAACCATCAAACAGGCAAATCATCAATACAGGACTAAGATCAAATTGTACTACACCAGCTCTGACTCTCGTCAGATGTGGCAGGGCTTGCAAACTATTACAGAGTACAAAGGGAAGCACTGCTGAGAGCTGCACAGTGACACGAGCCTACCAGACGAGCTAAATGACATCTATGCTCGCTTCGAGGCAAGTAATACTGAAACATGCATGAGAGCATCAGCCGTTCCGGGTGACTGTGTGATCACGCTCTCCGCAGCCGATGTGAGTAAGACCTTCAAACCGGAGCCAGACGGATTACCAAGACGTGTACTCCGACCATGTGCTGACCAACTGGCAAGTGTCTTCACTGACATTTTCAACCTCTCTCTGAGTCTATAATACCAACATGTTTCAAGCAGATCACCATAGTCCCTGTGCCCAAGAACACTAAGGTAACCTGCCTAAATGACTACCGACCCTTAGCACTCACGTCTGTAGCCATGAAATGCTTTGAAAGGCTGGTCATGGCTCACATCAACACCATTATCCCAGAAACCCTAGACCCACTCCA
>NC_036869.1:1392533-1466084 GCF_002910315.2 Salvelinus sp. IW2-2015 | reverse complement strand
TACTCACATGATTCCATATGTTTGTTATTTCATAGGTTTGATGTCTTCACTATTATTCTACAATGTTGAAATTAGTAAAAATAAAGAAAAACCCTAGAATGAGTAGGTGTGTCCAAACTTCTAATGTACTGTATGAGGATAGAAAATACCTTCATAAACCTGGTTTTGAATCAAGCATTTTGAGTGTGTGTGGGCATGTGCACATGTATACAACTGTGTCGTAGCTCATCTGTGGACCATGGTTTAAATTAGTATTTTTTGTGTAGCTCGGCCAAGAGAGTATAAATCTCCAGTACTGGTGATTAGTGACATTCATGACAGAAACTGCTCTTCTGTGCCTCACAGATGTGCACAGAGGACTTTACAGTGTGTGTGTGTTGTGTGTGTGTGTGTGTGGTGTGTGGTGTGTGTGTGTGTGTGTTGTGTGTGGTGTGGTGTGTGTGTGTGTGTGTGTGTGTGTGTGTTGTGTGTGTGTGTGTTGTGTGTGTGGTGTGTGTGTGTGTGTGTACATCGTGTGTGTCTTTTTCTATTAATGAAATGATATGATCACAAAGGTTTCATAAAAAATATTTTATGAATGCTCTCTGAACTTTCTGCACAGGACAGTAAATGTTTCATAATTTCCTGTGAATTATGATTTTTTATAGAGAGGCGAAAAACATATGGTTTGATAACCGGGGCAGGTTGAGCTGGCTGTTCAGATTGGTCTTGAAGTCCATAAATCTTGATTTGCGTCGTACTGTATAAAAGGTGAGGGTTGTGTTAAAATAATTATCAAGACCTCTTGCACGGTGGATTGGGATGGGAAAGCTCTCTGGCAAAGTGAGATTTGTTACTCTACTCTGTGCCTTTGACCAAATTCCCCAAACGCTTCCCTCACTATCGAAGTTAAGTTTGAGAGTGGCCTGAGTGAATGCGGGGAAAAGTGGGGATTTAAAACATCCATGGTGGCCATTACGCAACTTGACACACAGCCCGTAAAACCATGTGTAAACCTTGGGATGCATCCATGGCTAATGGTTGAGCTTCTAAAACAGCAAGACTGGTCGTATATCTCCCCGTTTGAGTTTTGACGTGAGTAGTTGCTGTCCGTCCACTCCGCTCGATTGGCGTGATCCCTGTGTTGATTTATGATTGTCGCACCACACCTATGTTTTATCACGACCCCTATGACCCCTGCGTTCATCCTGATCCTTGACCGCAGAGAGCATGGAACCCGCCCCCCCCCGACCAAACCTCGGCGGGGAATCTATCCAATCCACTGATGCCATGTATAATGTGGACCTCTCTCTGTAATCTGGTGGAGACCCTTCTAATATCTACAGTATCCCCAGACAGATGCAGCCATAAGCTATCTCTCCAGCCCCTCTAGCAGTGTATATTATAAGGTTAACTGTGAAGTGATGTGTGCATTAGCTGTGTTTATGGTTCATCTGGTGTTAGGGTTCAGCCTAGGGACAGACCATTGTGGCTCTTGAGGTTTGCAGGGAGTTTGTGCTACCCTGCTGAGCTCTAACTCTGAATCTCCATTTCACAGGCAAGGATACTTACTCATGGTTCAAACCACAGAGAGCTTCATTCTATTCCGTCCTCCCCTCCATACACTCCTACATGTATATGGAGAGCTGACTGGTTGTGCTAGCTTTAATTAGACATGTAAGGTGCCATCAGAAACTATAAACACCCTTTGACTTAGGAGTTAATGTTTTAAGTTAAAGTTTTACCCTAATTTAAATGTTTACAACACTGGTTGAAATGAAATGAAAACAGTAATGGTTGATGACTTTTAAAATACAGTGTATTTTCCACGCTGATTCCACATCACAGTATGTTGACAAATGACGTTGAAACAACGTTGATTCCACCAGTTTGTGCCCACTGGAAAGGAGGTCTACAGATTTTCCAGTGTGTGTGACTCTGTTCTTCTTAAAATAGTTTGTATTGTTCTGCCAGAGGCTGTCTCTGCACATTTACCCTACACACAGGAGAAGAAACAGACACACACACACACACACACACACACACACACACACACACACACACCACACACACACACACACACACACCACACACACACACACACACACACACACACACACACACACCCACACACACACACACACACACACACACACAACTTGGAACCGTAGAGCTGCTGCTGAGATGTACAGGAGATTGAATACCGTGAGCTGCTGCTGAGATGTACAGGAGATTGAATACCGTGGCTGCTGCTGAGATGTACAGGAGATTGAATACCGTGAGCTGCTGCTGAGATGTACAGGAGATTGAATACCGTGAGCTGCTGCTGAGATGTACAGGAGATTGAATACTGAGCTGCTGCTGAGATGTACAGGAGATTGAATACTGAGCTGCTGCTGAGATGTACAGGAGATTGATACCGTGAGCTGCTGCTGAGATGTACAGGAGATTGAATACCGTGAGCTGCTGCTGAGATGTACAGGAGATTGATACCGTGAGCTGCTGCTGAGATGTACAGGAGATTGAATAACATGAGCTGCTGCTGAGATGTACAGGAGATTGGATACCGTAAGCTGCTGCTGAGATGTACAGGAGACTGGACACAGATGCAGACATTACTATAGCATCTTCCACTATATACAATATGCCTACATTCTACTGACAGCTACTTGTGTAAGAAACATCAAATGTTATCACTGTGTTGGACAGTGTAATTTACAACATACATTATATAGTCTACTGTGTGTGTTACCTGTGTGTACTGTGTGTATTCTCATTTAACAGTCATCTGATGCAGAATCCCATTCCAAGTTCCCATTCCAAGTTCCCATTCCAAGTTCCCATTCCAAGTTCCCATTCCAAGTTCCCCCGCAGAAGATTTACCATTGGAATGCCTCCAATGTCTGCGTTTGTTGGAAAACCTACTGCACATTTCTTCGACTAATGTCATCGCATAAACACATTATCTAATGATTTGCAGATCACCATGGTGATGTTGTTGTGGTGACCAATCAGGTGGGCTGAATGATTGTTGGTAGCATTTCATTCCTCTCAAACAGGAGAGCTAGAGTGTCTGGAGTACTGTAGGAAGTACACTATATTTACAAAAGTATGTGGACACCCCATCAAATTARTGGATTAAGCTATTTCAGCCACACCCGTTGCTGACAGGTGTATAAAATCGAGCACACAGCCATGCAATCTCCATAGACAAACATTGGRAGTAGAATGGCCTTACTGAAGAGCTCAGTGACTTTCAACGTGGCACCGTCATTGGATGCCACCTTTCCAACAAGTCCGTTCGTGAAATTTCTTCCCTGCTCGATCTGCCCTGTCAACTGTAATTGCTGTTATTGTGAAGTGGAAACGTCTCGGAGCAACAGTGTCTCAGCAGTGAAGTGGTAGGCCACACAAGCTCACAGAACGGGACCGCCGAATGCTGATGCGCGTAGTGCGTAAAAATCGCCTGACCTTGTTCGCACAAGAACTGTTCGTCGGGAGCACGCTACCTGCCCAAATGCATAGTGCCAATTGTAAAGTTTGGTAGAGGAGGAATAATGGTCTGGGGCTGTTTTTCGTGGTTCGGGCTAGGCCCCTTAGTTCCAGTGAAGCGAAATCTTAACGCTACAGCATACAATGACATTCTAGACCATTCTGTGCTTCCAACTTTGTGGCAACAGTTTGGAYAAGGCCCTTTCCCTGTCCATACAGAAATGGTTTGTTGAGATTGGTGTGGAAGAACTTGACTGGCCTGCACAGAGCCTTGACCTCAACCCCATCGAACACCTTTGGGATAAATTGGAACGCCGACTGTGAGCCAGGCCTAATCGCCCAACATCAGTGCCCGACCTCACTAATGCTTGTGGAAACAAGTTGCCGCAGCGATGTTCAAACATCTAGTGGAAAGTCTTCCCAGAAGAGTGGAAGCTCTTATAGCAACAAAAGTGGGACCAACTCCATATTAATGCACATGATTTTGGAATGAGATGTTCGACGAGCAGGTGTCCACATACTTTTGGTCATGTAGTGTATATATGGATGGAGCCTGGAAGTGACCACTTAGAACATTCAAACTCAACTCTAGACCTCAAATCCAGTTCCACTGCATTTAACTGTTCCCCTCTAATCAAGGACTGATTTATACCTGGGACACCAGGTGTGTACAATTAATTATCAAGTAGAACAGAAAACCAGGAGGTGCCGGACCTCAAAGAGTAAGAGTTGAATACCCCTAATTTAGAGCAAGTACTTGAAGACTTCTAGAAATATGTTGTTGTTTTGAATGCCTAGTTGATTGCAATGTGAAGTAACATATAGGCAGTGTTTGTATTTGTGTGTGTGTGCGCATGTGCACGAGTGCATGTGTGTGCATCAGGGTTACCGTTAGCCTAATAAAGCCAATAAATAAAATTAGCACCGGCAAATTGTCCTGTGAAGAAGAAAATGCCCATTGTGAAATAATTACTTTTTGCCTATTCATTGATAGAAATACCAGTTGATATAAATACATTTGACCCGTCATGCATATCGTCTATGGGTTCATTTTAAGTATCTTATTTTTCACAGGCGCACAGCATACAGCTTTTGTGTGTTAAAAATAGTATTTTGGCCATGATTAAAAAGGGCTATTCTTTTTATTTCTCAACTGGTAATTGAAGAGAACATCACATTTGCCATTCAAATGCTTAGGTAACAGTAGGCAGGCTTCAGGACAACACACCACTTTGCAAATGTAGTAGAATGGCCTTACTGAAGAGCTCAGTGACTTTCAACATGCCACCGTCATAGGATGCCACCTTTTCAACAAGTCAGTTCGTGAACTTTCTGCCCTGCTAGAGCTGCCCCGGTGAACTGTAAGTGCTGTTATTGTGAAGTGGAAACGTCTCGGAGCAACAATGGCTCAGCCACGAAGTGGTAGGCCACATAATATCACAGAACAATCCCGCTGAGTGCTGAAGTTCGTATCGCMTGAAAATAGTCTGTCCTCTGTTGCAACACTCACCCCCGAGTTCCAAACTGCATTTGAAAGCAACATCATCACAAGAACTGTTCATAGGGAGTGGTGTAAAGCTCACCGTCATTGGACTCTGGAGCAGTAGAAACGCGTTCTCTGGAGTGATGAATCACGCTTCACCATCTGGCAGTCCGACGGACAAATCTGGGTTTTGTGGATGCCAGTTGGCATTGTGAATGCACAATGCCAACTGTAAAGTTTGGTGGAGAAGGAATAATTGTCTGGGGCTGTTTTTCATCGTTCAGGCTAGGTCCATTAGTTCCAGTGAAGAGAAATATTAAGGCTACAGTATACAATGACATCCTATGTTTTTATTTAACCTTTATTTAACCTTTAAGACCCATTTAGGTAAAAACTATTTTGCAAGGGCAACCTGGCAAGAAGGAAGGCAAAACAGGGAAATAGCAGAGTGTACATAAAATATTACTACAAAATACACACAAAATACAAAGTGTTACAAGTTACAGATACATTTGAAGAATAGAAACAACTGCAGCTATCACAAACAGTGTCGTTGATCAGAGTCTTAAAAACTCCCCTAACTTTAATATCTTTCGAAGCATGTTCCAGGATGAAGGGGCATTATGGGAAAAAGATTGTTTCCCCATCTCAGTTTTAGCCTTAGGAACAAACAAGGACAGCAGCGACTGTGAACGAAGACTGTATTGAGTGACTGATCTGGTCAGTAAGGAACAGAGATACAATCAATGCCCTATCAATGCTTTGTACACAGAAGTGTACCAGTGCTTTAGCCTCCTGGTGGAGAGAGAGGTCCATTGCACCATAGCATACAGATCACAGTGATGGGTGAGTGATCTAGTATTGGTAATAAATCTTAAAGCACCATGATACACTGTGTCCAGAGTTTAAGGTACTTGCTGAGGCCTGCAGATAGACAATATCACCGTAATCCAGCACTGATAACAAAGTGCTATGAATAATATCCTTTCTGACTGACATTGAAAAGCAAGATTTGTTCCAAAAATAGAAACCCAATTTGGTCAAGTTATTAATGTGCTGTTTAAAATTCATCTTTTCATCTAACCAAATCCCAAGATACTTATAGGAGTTGACCCTATCAATTTTCTGACCTTTTAGAGTTAAAATCTGCAAGTGACTCCATCTGTCTACTTTTAGAGAAGAGAAAACCACAGATGAATCTTTGCTTCCAACTTTGTGGCAACAGTTTGGGGAAGGTCCTTTCCTGTTTCAGCATGACAATGCCCCATGCACAAAACGAGGTCCATACAGAAAGGGTTTGTCGAGATCGGTGTGGAAGAACTTGACTGGCCTGCACAGAGCCCTGACCTCAACTCCATCCAACACCTTTTGGGATGAATTGCGAGCCAGGCCTAATCACCAAACATCAGTGCCCGACCTCACTAATGCTCGAGGCTGAATGGAAGCAAGTTCCTGCAGCAATTTTCCAACATCTAGTGGAAAGCCGAAGAGTGGAGAGTATAGCAGCAAAGGGGGGACCAACTTCATATTAATGCCCATGATGTTGGAATGAGATGTTCAACGAGCAGGTGTCCACATACTGTTGGTCATGTAGTGTAGCTACTTAATTGTTTGGAACAGTGGTTCCCAAACTTTTTATAGTCCCGTACCCCTTAACACATTCAACCTCCACCTGCGTACCCCCTCTAGCACCAGGGTCAGTGCACTCTCAAATGTAGTTTTTTGCCATCATTTCATTGTAAGCCTGCCACACACACACACACTATACGATACATTTATTAAACATAAGAATGAGTAGGAGTTTGTCACTTCCCACGAGCCGGGTTGTAACAAAGAACTCTTATAGGACCAGGGCACAAATAATAATCAATAATTACATATACAACTTTATTTGTTCATCAAAAATGGTGAATAACTCACCACAGGTTAATGAGAAGGGTGTGCTTGAAAGGATGCCCATAACTCTGCAATGTTGGGTTGTATTGGAGAGTCTCAGTCTTAAATAATTTTCCACACACAGTCTGTGCCTGTATTTAGTTGTCATGCTAGTGAGGGCCGAGAATCCACTCTCCCATAGGTACGTGGTTGCAAAGGGCATCAGTGTCTTAACAGTGCGATTTGCCAAGGCAGGATACTCTGAGCGCAGCCCAATCCATAAATCGAGCAGTGGATTCTGATTAAATAATATTTTCACAGAACTGCTTGTTGCAATTTCGATGAGGCTCTCTTGTTCAGATATCGGTAAGTGGACTGGAGGCAGGGCATGAAAGGGATAAGGAATCCAGTTGTTTGTGTCATCCATTTGGGGAAAGTACCTGCGTAATTGTGTACCCAACTCACTAAGGTGGTTCGCTATATCACATTTGACATTGTCCGTAAGCTTGAGTTCATTTGCACACAAAAGATAATTAAATGATGGAAGACCTGTTTGTTGTCCTTGTTAATGCAGACAGAGAAGAGCTCCAACTTCTTAATCATAGCCTCAATTTTGTCCCACACATTGAATATAGTTGCAGAGAGTCCCTGTAATCTTAGATTCAGATCATTGAGGTGAGAAAAAACATCACCCAGGTAGACCAGTCTTGTGAGAAACTCATCATCATGCACGCGGTCAGACAAGTGAAAATTATGGTCAATAAAGAAAACTTTAAACTCGTCTCTCAATTTAAAAAAACGTGTCAATACTTTGCCCCTTGATAACCAGTGCACTTCTATATGTTGTAAAAGCGTTACATGGTCGCTGTCCATATCATTGCATAGTGTAACGTGTGCGCTGGGAGTCGGGAAGCAAGTACAGGGAGTGAATAATTTAATAAATAAATGAAAACATAATACAAAACAAGAAACACGAACAACGCACAGACATGAAACTGGAACAGAAACAATGATGCCTGGGGAAGGAACCAAAGGGAGTGACACGTGTGGGAAGGAAATCAGGGAAGTGATGGTGAGTCTGATGACGCACAGGTGCGCGTAACGATGGTGACAGGTGTGCGCCCTAACGAGCAGCCTAGTGACCTAGAGGCCGGAGAGGGAGCACACGTGACACAGTGCAGAAAATACACGAGAGTTCAGGGGCCTTAATTTTATAAAGGTAACCATTTTCACTGTAGTGTCCAAAACGTCWTTCAAGCCGTCAGGCATTCCTTTGGCAGCAAGAGCCTCTCGGTGGATGCTGCAGTGTACCCTATCACAGTGCATATCACAGTTCCAGTGGGTCAGAAGTTTACATACACTGAGTTGACTGTGCCTTTAAACAGCTTGGAAAATTCCAGAAAATTATGTCATGGCTTTAGAAGCTTCTGATTGGCTAATTGACATCATTTGAGTCAATTGGAGGTGTACCTGTGAATGTATTTCAAGGCCTACCTTCAAACTCAGTGCCTCTTTGCTTGATATCATGGGAAAATCAAAAGAAATCAGCCAAAACCTCAGAAAACAAATTGTAGACCTCCACAAGTCTGGTTCATCCTTGGGAGCAATTTCCAAACGCCTGAAGGTACCACGTTCGTCGGTACAAARAATAGTGTGCAAGTATAAACACCATGTACCCACGCAGCCGTCATACCGCTCAGAAAGGAGTGTCAAGTTCTTGACCTTATTTCCCTTGTTTTGTATTTATTTAGTATGGTCAGGGCGTGAGTTGGGGTGGGTTGTCTATGTGTGTTTTCTATGTTGGGATTTTGTGTTCGGCCTGGTATGATTCTCAATCAGAGGCAGCTGTCAATCGTTGTCCCTGATTGAGAAGCATACTTAGGCAGCCGGGGTTTCACGTGTGGTTTGTGGGTGTTTGTTCCTGTGTTAGTGTTTTGCCACACGGGGACTGTTACGGTATGTTCGTTTGTTGTTTTGTATCGTATATTGTTTTCGTGTTCATTAAATATCATGGAAACTTACCACTCTGCACATTGGTCCTCCGATCCTTCTCGCCTCTCCTCGTCCGATGAGGAGGGCGACTTAGACTGCCGTTACAAGGAGACGCGTTCTGTCTCCTAGAGATGAACGTACTTTGGTGCAAAAAYTGCAAATCAATCCCAGAACAACAGCAAAGCACCTTGTGAAGATGCTGGAGGAAACTGTAACAAAAGTATCTATATCCACAGTAAAACGAGTCCTATATCGACATAACCTGAAAGGCCGCTCAGCAAGGAAGTAGCCACTGCTCCAAAACCGCCATAAAAAAGCCAGACTACGGTTTGCAACTGCATATGGGGACAAAGATTGTACTTTTTGGAGAAATGTCCTCTGGTCTGATGAAACAAAAATAGAACTGCTTGGCCATAATGACCATCGTTATGTTTGGAGGAAAAATGGGGAAGCTTGTAAGCCGAAGAACACCATCCCAACTGTGAAGAACGGGGGTGGCAGCATCATGTTGAGGAGGGACTGGTGCACTTCACAAAATAGATGGCATCATGAGGCAGGAAAATTACGTGGATATATTGAAGCAACATCTCAAGACATCAATCAGGAAGTTAAAGCTTGGTCGCAAATGGCTCTTCCAAATGAACAATGACCCCAAGCATATTTACAAAGTTGTGGCAAAATGGCTTAAGGACAACAAAGTCAAGGTATTGGAGTGGCCACCACAAAGCCCTGACCTCAATCCTATAGATAATTTGTCGGCAGAACTGAAAAGGTGTGTGCGAGCAAGGAGGCCTACAAACCTGACTCAGTTACACCAGCTCTGTCAGGAGGAATGGGCCAAAATTCACCCAACTTATTGTGGGAAGCTTGTGGAAGGCTACCCGAAACATTTGGCCCAAGTTAAACAATTTAAAGGCATTGCTACCAAATACTAATTGAGTGTACGTAAACTTCTGACCCACTGGGATTGTGATGAAATAAATTCAAACTGAAATAAATCATTCTCTCTAATAGTATTCTGGCATTTCACATTCTTAAAATAAAGTGGTGATCCTAACTGACCTAAGGTGTATGTAAACTTCTGACTTCAACTGTGTCTAGACCTGTTCTGAAAGGCCCCAGAGTCTGCAACACCACTAAGCAAGGGGCACCAACAAGCAAGCGGCACTATGAAGACCAAGGAGCTTGCCAAACAGGTCAGGGACAAAGTTGTGGAGAAGTACAGATCAGGGTTGTGTTATAAAAAAATGTCTGGAACTTTGAACATCCCACGAAGCACCATTAAATCCATTAGAAAAAAATTGAAAGAATATGGCACCACAACAAACCTGCCAAGACAGGGCAGCCCACCAAAACACACCGACCATGCAAGGAGGGCATTAATCAGAGAGGCAACATAGAGACCAAAGATAACCCTGAAGGAGCTGCAAAGCTCCACAGCGGAAATTGGAGTATCTGTCCATAGGACCACTTTAAGCCATACACTCCGCAGATCTGAGCTTTACAGAAGAGTGGTCAGACAAAAGRCAATGCTTAAAGAAAAAAATAAGCAAACACGTTTGGTGTTTGTCAAAAGGCATATGGAAGAAGGTACTCTGGTCAGATGAGACTAAAATTTAGCTTTTTGGCCATCAAGGAAAACACAATGTCTGGCACAAACCCAATACCTCTCATCACCCCGAGAATTTCATCCCCACAGTGAAGCATGGTGGTGGCATCATGCTATGGGGATGTTTTTCATAGGCAAGAACTGGGAAACTGGTCAGAATTGAAGGAATGATGGATAACGCTAAATACAGGGCAAGTCTAGAGGGAAACCTGTTTCAGTCTTCCAGAGATTAAAGACTGGGACAGAAGTTCACCTTCCAGCAGGACAATGACCCTAAGCATACTGCTAAAGCAACACTTGAATGGTTTAAGGGGAAACATTTAAATGTCTTGGAATGGCCTAGTCAAAGCCCAGACGTCAATCCAATTGAGAATCTGTGGTATGACTTAAAAATTGCTGTACACCAGTGGAACCCATCCAACTTGAAGGAGGTGGAGCAGTTTTGCCTTGTAGAATGGGCAAAAATCCCAGTGGCTAGATGTGCCAAGCTTATAGAGACATACCCCAAGAGACTTGCAGCTGTAATTGCTGTAAAAGTTGGCTCTACAAAGTATTTGTAGACTTTAGGGGGGGTGAATAGTTATGCACGTTCAAGTTTTCTGTATTTTTTGTCTTATTTCTTGTTTGTTTAACAATAAAACATATTTTGCATATTCAAAGTGGTAGGCATGTTGTGTAAATCAAATGATACAAACCCCCCAAAAATCTATTTTAATTCCAGGTTGTAAGACAACAAAATAGGAAAAATGCCAAGGGGGGTGAATACTTTCACAAGCCACTGTAGGACAGACACTTCAGAAGAACTTCCTTTAGATTTTTMGGGGGGACTATCTGTTGTTCCATGTAGTGAATCTGTTTGTATGGGCTAATAGCAGTGAGGCCAATAATTCTTTTTCATTAAATCATTTTTTTTAAATCATTTTTTTTATACCTCAAGGGGTCTTAAAATTCAAAAAAGAAAAAGCTAAATGATCCTTGCTATGACCTTAAAACAATTCCATATAGCTTAGTAGAGTTAGGATTCCTGGTTTTCACCCAGGTGACCTGGGTTCAACTCCCGGTATGGGAACTCATATCTTGGGGTTCCCGAGTGGCGCAGTCGTCTAAGGCACTGCATCTCAGTGCTAGAGGCGTCACTACAGAACCTTGTTCGATCCCGGGCTGTATCGCAACCAGCTGTGATTGGGGGTCCCATAGGGCTGCACACAATTGGCCCAGCGTCGTCTGGGTTAGGGGAGGGTTTGGCCGGGGTAGACCGTCATTGTAAAATAAGAATTTGTTCTTAACTGACTTGTCTAGTTAAAAAGAGACAGGAACATTATTACAGAGCTGGATGTCTCTTCCCATATTCACACAAGGGGCAATTGAGGTCAACACCTCTCTCTGTCTAGCAATTAGCAACAGACCAGACACAAACTATGGGAGCAGCACATAGTTCCCCTTCCATTTATCATACCTCGGTTGCCATGGCTGCCAGAGTGTTTATTGCTGTATCTGTGACACTAAATGGTCTCTGGTGTAAAGGGATGGATCTAGTATCTCGAGGCGAGAGCCCCCAACCCATAAAGTGATGGATCTGAATATCTGGAGGTGATAGCCCTCAACCCATAAAGTGATGGATCTGAATATCTAGTGGTGATAGCCCCCCAACCCATAAAGTAATGGATTTAGTATCTCGAGGTGATAGCCCCCCAACCCATAAAGGAATGGATTTAGTATCTCGAGGTGATAGCTCCCAACCCATAAAGTAATGGACCTAGTATCTCGAGGGGATAGTCCCCAACCCATAGAATAATGAACCTAGTATTTTGAGGTGATATCCCCCAGCCCATAAACACAAGGCAGATAGTAATGTGAAATAGGCTTTTAACGTCTGGATGGTTTGGCTCTTGCCTGGCTACCCAAACCCCTTGCTCCGGCCTAACGCTACGCCACGCCCACGGACGTTTGTTTATTCTTCTAAATGAGTCTGGATCGGAGTACTTCTGACGATTTCTAGAATGGAAACACATGCTAACCGTTCTGATTGGCCCCAGAAACCGATTGGTTGAGCCAGAGACAGAACACACGTGGGTAAAGTGGCTTTGATACTCTGATTGGTTAGAGATGATCCAATCGCTGATGACTTTGTTTTTTTTGAGTCGTCAGGCAAGTTTGGACCAGGGATGTCATTAACATTATTGCTAGCCTTAACCCAGCAATGCAACCTAGAGCTGTGGTTGTCTCAAAGCAGATCTAGTATGTACCAACTTTCACACCAGCCTGCTAATGGTGAATTTAATTTCTATCTCAGTTCTGCTCTTAGGCAGAGGAGCCAAGAGAAACACCTGTGGATTCTGACTAAGACTAGCCTGGACCCAGTCTGTATGTGCTTTACCCAACATACATGTAGCCCATTTGTAGTTTTTTAAAATTTAACTAGGCAAGTCAGTTAAGAACAAATTCTTATTTACAATGACGGCCTACCCCGGGTAAACCTGGATGATGCTGGGCCAATTGTGCGCCGCCCTATGGGACTCCCAATTACGGCCGGTTGTGATATAGCCTGGAATCGAACCAGGGTGTCTGTAGTGATGCCTCTAGCACTGAGACGTAGTGCCTTAGACTGCTTCGTCACTCGGTAGCCCATGCCATGCCCAAGGAGCTGGCTAAAGTACCTATAGGTCTGAGACCAGCTCCAGGCTACAGTAAGACTGCTACCCTCAAACTTTCCCAACCCAAGTCTGAAACAAAGCTTAGTCCTGAGACTAGAGAATTGGGAAACCTCCCTCGAGGGAGAAAAAAATGAATAATAGCACCAAGCCTTAAAGCATTCTGTTATTTTCCGAGAACAGAAAGTGTCTGGTCTGGCATAACAGTAAGTGACAAAGGAGCGTCACATTTAGTTTATGAGCAGATATTTCCATCTGTGTACTTTTCTTCTTCTCTCTCTCTGCCGTTGTTCCGTGGAGCTGGACAGAAACACGCTAAATAACTCAAGTCAGTGGGAGATACTCTGGGAAGATGCTGGATGTTGAGCTGTTACTGTTACTAAGGGCTTCCTTATATTTGTGTGAAGTGTGACTTTTTTATCATGCGATGCCTTGTAGATTCATTTCTTAATTTAAGGGATGTTTAAACCAAAACACTGCATTGTATTTTGTGGCAGATCCAAGACACCATTCCATTTAAATGCCACTAATTCTGATGAATCTGCCCCAGGTGCCCCTCCTCGCAAAAACTGGGGGGGAGATTGCAGCAGACAGGCCAAAACGAATTTATATTCTCTGACTGTGAGTGCACAGTGCCTTCAGAAAGTATTCACACCCCTTCACTTTTTCCACATTTTCTTGTCTTACAGCCTGAATTTAAAATGGATTACATTTCAATTTTTTGTCACTTGCCTACACACAATAGCCCCTAATGTCAAAGTGGAATTTTGTTTTTTCAAAAAGATGTTAGTCAATAAGTATTCAACCCCTTTGTTATGGCAAACCTAAATAAGTTCAGGAGTAAACAATTACTTAACAAGTCACATAAGTTGCATGGACTCAATAATAGCAATGGCAATAATAGTGTCAATAATAATAGTGGCATGGCAATAATAGTGTTTAACATGATTTTTGAATGAATACCTCATCTCTGTACCCCACACATACAATTATCTGTAAGGTTCCTCAGTCAAGCAGTGAATTTCAAACACAGATTCAACCACAAAGACCAGGGAGGTTTTCCAATGCCTCGCAAAGAAGACCACCTATTAGTAGATGGGTAATAATTAAAAAAGCAGACACTGAATATCCCTTTGAGCATGGTGAAGTTATTAATTACACTTTGGATGGTGTATCAATACATGGTGTATCAATACACTACAAAGATACAGGCGCCCTTCCTAATTTCACCATGAGGCCAATGGTGACATTAAAACAGTTACAGAGTTTAATGGCTGTGATAGGAGAACACTGAGGACGGATCAACAACATTGTAGTTACTCCACAATACTAACCTAATTGACAGAGTGAAAAGAAGGAAGACTGTACAGAATAAAAATATTCCAAAACATGCATCTTGTTTGCAACAAGGTATTAAGTAATACTGCAAAAAAGGTTGCAAAGCTATTCCCTTTCTGTCCTGAATACAAAGTGTTATGTTTGGGGCAAATCTAACACAACACATTACTGAGTACCACTCTCCATATTTTCAAGCATAGTGGTGGCTGCATCATGTTAAGGGTATGCTTGTAATCATTAAGGACTAGAGAGTTTTACAGGATAAAAAAMAAATGGAATGGAGCTAAGCACAGGCAAATTTCTAGTGGAAAACCTGGTTCAGTCTGCTTTCCACCAGAGACTGGGAGATGTTCACCTTTTCGGAGGACAATAACCTAAAACACAAGGCCAAATCTACACTGGAGTTGCTTACCAAGAAGACAGTGAATGTTCCTGAGTGGCCGAGTTACAGTTTTAACTTAAATCTACTTGAAAACCTATGGCAAGACCTGAAAATGGTTGTCTAGCAATGATCAACAACGAATTTGACAGAACTTGAAGAATTGTAAAAAGAATGGGCAAAAGTTGCACAATCCAGGTGTGGAAAGCTCTTACACGGAACCAAAACCGTCTGCGTACATGCGCCATCGTGCGCAATCCCATTTTGTCCCCACACACCAAACGCGATCACGATACGCAGGTTAAAATATCAAAACAAACTCTGAACCAATTTTATTTATTTGGGGACAGGTCGAAAAGCATTAAACATTTATGCCAATTTAGCTAGCTAGCGTGCACTTGCTAGCTAATTTGTCCTTTTTTAGCTAGCTTGCTGCTGCTAGCTAATTTGTCCTGGGATATAAACATTGAGTTATTTTACCTGAAATGTACAAGGTCCTCTACTCTGCCAATTAATCCACACATAAAACGGTCAAACTAATCGTTTCTAGTCATCTCTCCTCCTTCCAAGCTTTTTCTTCTCTTGACTTTATATTGCGATTGGCAACTTTCATAAATTAGGTGCATTACCACCACTGACCTCGTTCATCTTTCAGTCACCCACGTGGGTATATGAGGAGATGGCACGTGAGTACCTGCTTCTACAAACCAATGAGGAGATGGGAGAGGCAGGACTTGCTGCGCGATCTGCGTCAGAAATAGAACTGACTCCTGTTTTGGCTCTTGGCAACGCAGACGCTCATTGGCGTGCGCGAGCAGTGTGGGTGCAATAATTGAATAACATGAATGTCTAAATTTATTTTGCTAATTTATTTTGGTGTAGTCAGCCTGTTAGAAACATACCCAGACAGATTCACAGCTGTAATCGTGAGTGGTGCTTCTACAAAATATTGACTCAGGGGTGTGAATACTTATGTAAATGAGATATTCCTGTATTTTATTTTCAATAAATTTGCAAACATTTCTAAAAACATGTTTTCACTTTGTCATTATTGGGTATTGTGTGTAGATGGGTGAGAGAAAAACAAATCTATTTAATCCATTTTGAATTCATTCAGGCTGTATACCACAACAAACTGTGGAATAAGTCAAGGGGTATGAACACTTTCTGATGAGAAGAGTGCATTTAAGAGCCATGCTTGTGTGTGTGTGGACATGTTTAACTATACTTGTGGTTTAACTATACTGTTTAACTATACTTGTGGTTTACTACCATAACAAAAATTGTACCAATTGGGGACATTTTGTTTTGTCCCCACAAGGTGAAATGTTATTTCTAGGGGCTTTAGGGTTAAGGTTAGAATTAGTGTTAGGGTTAGAATTAGTGTTAGGGTTAGGGTCCCCACAAGTTTAGTTCTACAAGACTGTGTGTGTGTGTGGGTGGGTGGGTGGGTGGGTGGGTGGGTGTGTGTGTGTGTGTGAGAGAGTCTATGCATGATGATGATGGTGATGATGATAACACCTAGTGTGATGTTATGTGTGTGGGACATACAGTGCATTCGGAAAGTATTCAGACCACTTGACTTTTAGCAACATTTTGTGACGTTACAGCCTCGTTCTAAAATTGATTAAATTGTTTTTTCCACTCATCAAACTACACACAATACATCATAATGAAAAAGAAAAACAGGTTTTTATACATTATTGCTAATTTATAAAAAGAAAACAACTGAAATATCACATTTACATAACTATTCAGACCCTTTACACGGTACATTGTTGAAGCACAGTGATTACAGCCTCAAGTCTTCTTGGGTATGATGCTACAAGCTTGGCATACCTGTATTTGGGAGTTTCTCCCATTCTTCTCTGCAGATCCTCTCAAGCTCTGTCAGGTCTCTCCAGAGATGTTCAATCGGGTTCAAGTCTGGACTCTGGCTGGGCCACTCAAAGACATTCAGAGACTTGTCACGAAACCACTCCTGTGGTGTCTTGGCTGTGTACTTAGGGTTGTTGTCCTGTTGGAAGGTGAACCTTCACCCCAGTCTGAGGTCCTGAGCACTCTGGAGCAGGTTTTCATCAAGGATCTCTCTGTACTTTGCTCCGTTCATCTTTCCCTCGATCCTGACCCCTAGATGCTGCCACCACCATACTTCACCATAGGGATGATGTCAGGTTTCCTCCAGAAGTGACACTTGGCATTCAGGCCAAAGAGTTCAATCTTGGTTTTACTGCATTTTACCGAGGAGTGGCTTCCATCTGGCCGCTCTACCATAAAGGCCTGATTGGTGGAGTGCTACAGAGATGGTTGTCCTTCTGGAAGGTTCTCCCATCTCCACAGAGGAACTCTGGAGCTCTGTCAGAGTCAGAGTGATCATCATGTTTTTGGTCACCTCCCTGACCAAGGCCCTTCTCTCCCGATTGCTCAGTTTGGTTGAGCGGCTAGCTCTAGGAAGAGTCTTGGTGGTTCCAAACGTCTTCCATTTAAGAATGATGGAGGCCACTGTGTTCTTGGGGACCTTCAATATGTTGTTTTGGTGTTTTGGTACCCTTCCCCAGATCTGTGCCTCAGCACAATCCTGTCTCGGAGCTCTATGGACAATTCCTTTGACCTCATGGCTTGGTTTTTGCTCTGACATGCACTGTCAACTGTGGGACCTTATATAGACAGGTGTGTGTCTTTCATAGCAAAGGGTCTGAATACTTATGTAAATAAGGTATTTCTGTTTGAATTTGTATTTTTATTTAAGCAATTTTACAATAACGCTGTAACGTAACAAAATATGGAAAAAGTCAAGGGGTCTGAATACTTTCCAAATGCACTGTATCTGCATGCTGTATGTGGTTTCCTTCTGAACCAGTGAACGCAGGGATGCATCTAAAAATACCAGCCCCTGGAGGAATGGAGTGAGGATGTTAAAGGATTTACCAACAGGCTCATCCAAAGACAACAGCCTGGGCAGCCTCCGTAGACTCACAGTGGAGTGAATGAATCACAGCGAGGAGGCAGGGATTTCCCCATTTTTAGGGCTGGATGGTGACCATGGTATCCCATATGCCGCATCAGATCACATCAGTTCTCTGCTCTTCCTCCCTCCCTCCCTCTCTCTCTCTATTTCTGTGTGTGCACGCACACGTGTGCATGTCAATAGGTTAACAAGAGCACCTGGCTCAGTGATGACTTGACCAATAACCTCAAATAGCATACTACAGCTGACACAGACACACCCTGCATATGGAGCCTACACTCCAATAAAGTCAAATTCTTCACACATCTCAGAGAAAGACAGAGGTAGGTGGAGGAAAACAGAAGCCATGTTTACACCTGGTTCTAACATGTATCATTTTTCCTGATCTTGTTTACATTCTGATTGTGCCCACATTTTCAGGCAGGTGTAGACGACTAAAAGACATCTTCCTGACCACCTCCAGAGGTATTCAGGGACCCATTGTACATGGATATCAATCAAGTTTTAACAGATCTGGATGGTCAAATCATTTAAATCATTATTATACCGGCCTCTCAAATCATTGACAGGTTGCACCATTGGCGTATGGCATCAATAATTGTCTTAAAATAAATACATTCATATTATTTTGAAAGAAAGTCAAATAATTTGTATACAGGAAGGCACCAGGAAATCTAGTCACAATGCGAGCACAGTGGACGGAAATGAGACACATTTTACCTCCATGTGTAAACGAACCTTGATCCGATAGTGATTGGGACCACATGTTAGCTCAAGGTGTAAACAAGGTTAGAGAGAGAGAGGGAGTTTAGAGGAGGGAGAGTAGACTACCTCAGCAGTGAGTGGTAGCCTATTGTGGAGGAGAGGAGACTCCTTCTGGACCCATCATACCACCATGCTCAGCTAGAATCGATTAAAGACTTTACCAGCGGGGCGGTGAAGTTGCTTGCAAAAGCAGTATTGATTGTTGATAAGACCAGCATGTATTTTGGTAAGGAGATACTTATTTTTACTTCAAGTACAGTAGGAAATTACCAGAATGCATTTAGGTAGCCTTAAATAAATAAAACATTGCCTACTCAAACGTGTTAGGTTAATTACAATTTAAGGCTCAGTAAATGCACAGTTAGATGCTTCATGTAAATGTCTGCTGTAAGGATGCGCTCTGAGGACGTGGGTCACAGAAATAGCCTGTTGCCCATCCTGGCAAGTTGAGTCCACCTTTTTGTTTTGTTGTCCACAACGATGAAATCGGGAGGGGTCTGTGGATCTGTCTACGTCCTTTAGTACGTCCATACATACATGCTTTTGCAGACTGTACGATTTTAGCCGTTTTATGCCCCGATTGTATCCCCCAGACAAGATTGATTTCCACGTCGTGGGAGAATTCTTAGGTCGTAAACGATTATCGGACGTCTTGGACCGTTCAGTGTGATAGGGTCTAGGTCTGCCGATTAAGTACCACCACGTGAGATTGTAGGCTCGGACAAAGTTCTGGTAGTGTCAGAATGTTTTGCCTTTATCGTGTAATGCGGCAGCTGTTACACAACGATCCGAGTGACTGACCAATAGGAAAACGGCTGGCACTGAGCAGTATGCACACAATAATACGGAATAGTCAAATTAATATAATTGTCCATTTTTTAAACGTTTATGATGTGCAAAAATAACGATTCCCAAAAAATCTTGTTTACGTGTAATTTGAAATCAGGCTACTTGATGGGATTTTGATAAATGCACAAAATCGCCAATCAAAATAAACGTTATACCACAGCGACCATGTTATTTTGGGGAAGACTATTTGATTATGAGTTGGACACAAAGTTTCTATGTGAACTATTTCACACATAGTTTTGAGGAGTTCGAATCAGAGTTCACTTTGGTCATCCAACAACAGCGCAATATCTCAATCTGCTACGTGAGTAGGCTATATTCAGTAGCCAATATATAGTCCCCTTCTCCCACTAATCCGAATCAGTACTCACATATTTCTGTGATCTCAAATTATGATGCTGCGTGCATTTAATCAAATGCTGTCAAAACAACCAATGAGCGCAGTCAAACAACCAATAATAATGCGTGACTCTGGTTATTTTCCTGTGTTCGGTACGGACTGCGTTCTGTTCTCACCGTGAGTGAACGGCACCACAGTACGAATTGAATCGGACTGAGACCACCCTTTTTGAGCGTAGAAAGGTGCGTTGTTAAGTGCGGATTTAATGTGGATAAATCGTTAACACCAGATTTTTGGAAAAACCACACCAAACCATTCCGATGTAAAATCCCCCTAAAATTCATAGAATAAATTATATTTTCAGAACTCACTTCACTCGCGCATAAGCATAGAGCAGGGGTTCCCAAACTTCAAGGGGTCTGAATACTTTCCAAAGCCACTGTATTTGAAAACCACACCACAAAACAACGACATGCACACAGTGCATTCGGGAAAGTATGCAGACCCCTTGACTTCTCCACCTTTTGTTACGTTCCGTTACAGCCTTATTCTAAAATGAATTAAAAACATGTTTTTCCTCATCAAACTACACACAATACCCCATAATGACAATGGGTCTGAATATTTTCAGAATGCACTGTAAGTACAGAAATATGGTACTGCTCTTGTTTACTCAACTCAGGGCTTCTGCCTCCAACTCTATTTGATGATAAAGTGTGACTTTGCTCCCTGCTGTCATGCCTGGTGCTACATCATATACCATCTCAGTCTGCTTCCCAAATCGTACCCTGTTTCATACATAGTGCACTGGTTTTGACKAGAGTCCTATGGGAGGGATCGATGGGATTTAGAAGGGGAAAAAAGTAGGATGCATTGTTCTCCCTGCATGTCTCTCAGCCAAAGTCAATGATATTACTATCTATACATTTTACATTAGAAGACTGCAGAATCAGAGAAAGAGACAGAGAAAGAGACAGTAAGGGACAGAGCGAGAGACATAAAGAGAGACAGACAGACATAAAGAGAGACAAACAGAGCGAGACAGAGAGAGAGACAGAGAGAGGGAGTCGGCGAGAGGGAGTCGGAGAGAGGGAGTCAGAGAGAGGGAGTCAGAGAGAGAGACAAAGAGGGAAAAAGAGAGAGAAAGAGAGACAGACAGAGCAAGACAGAGAAATAGACAGAGAGAGAGAGGGAGACTCCCATATCTACTGGGTGAAACATCAAAGTGTGCCATCACAGCAGCAAGATTTGTGACCTGTTGCCAKAAGAAAAAGGCAACCAGTGAAGAACAAACATCATTGTAAATACAACCCATATTTATGTTTATTTATTTTCCCTTTTGTACTTTAACCATTTGCATATCGTTACAACACTATACATACATAATATTACATTTGTAATGTCATTATTCTTTTGGAACTTCTATGAGTGTAATGTTTACTGTTCATTTTTATTGTTTATTTCACTTTTGTATATTATCTACTTCACTTGCTTTGGCAATGGTAACATATGTTTCCCATGCCAATAAAGCCCCTTGAATTGAATTTAATTGAGAGGGTGACAGAGAGGGAGACAGACAGACAGACAGACAGACAGACAGACAGACAGACAGACAGACAGACAGACAGACAGACAGACAGACAGACAGACAGACAGACAGACAGCATGAGACATCAAGAGAAGGAGAGAGGAGGGAGGGAGCAAGGTAGGGACAGACAGAGACATGGAGAGAGGAGGGAGGGAGCGAGGTAGGAACAGCACAGAGACATGGAGAGAGGAGGGAGGGAGCGAGGTAGGAACAGACAGAGACATGGAGAGAGGAGCGAGGGAGCGAGGTAGGGACAGACAGACATGGAGAGAGGAGGGAGGGAGCGAGGTAGGGACAGACAAGACATGGAGAGAGGAGGGAGGGAGCGAGGTAGGAAGAGAAAACACAATCAGCTTGTGCTCTAACACTCATCTTTCTCTTATTTAGCTCTTGTGTTGCTAGGCCTCTTTAGTCTTCACTCTCTTTCTCTTTCTCCCTCTCGCTCACACACACACACACACACACACACACACACACACACACACACACACACACACACACACACACACACACACACACACACACACACACACACACACACACACACACATTCACACACACACACACACACACACACACACACACACACACACACACACACACACACACACACACACACACACACACACACTTAAGGTAATCAGGCCAAATGTTTGTGCAGCAGGGTGTACATGGGTGGGGCTGTGATTGTTATGATTATCAAACTGTAATCAGGCTCAGTGGAAATCCCAAAACAAAACAAACTCTCCATAATCAGGAACTCACCCACACAAACAGAGCTAATCACAGAGGATACACTAATGACCTTATTGAACCAAGCTCTGTGTGTGTGTCTGTGGGTTAGTATGTGTGTATGTGTGTGCGTGAGTGAGTGTGATTAGCCCCTCGCCCTCACCCTCTTTTTAAACTGTATTAATCTGTTTAGAATTGACGTGATGACTGTCTCCTAGGTAACGTCTGTCAGACCACTACCCTGCCTTCATTGGACCTTGGGCCTCCTGTGGGAGGAGTCCACCAATCCATGGAGCTGAAGCCCCTCCTCCCGCTCAGCCTGTTCCATGGTTTCACTGAAGTGAGTAGTGTCAATCACTACCATCACCATAGTTAGTTAGTAGTATACAATGCTTTGACATTTCTCCACACAACCTGAGGTGAGCTTTACTCTGTTGTTTCTGCACCAAGCTTTTCTTAGAACTCTGTCCAAGGTGGAATCTTTTTGTGTCTGTAAAATGTATTATTTGAGAAATGTCAGTGTAAACGCTTTTATGCGCAAATATTGATATAATAACCATTGTTTCTAAGTTAACTTGGAGTCACGCGATGACATGTTGTCTGGTCCTCCCACTATGACTCGTCAGGAAAGCATGCAGTTTATTAGTCTACAGATGAAATAAGTGATGAACTTCACAGGGAGGTGAAAGTGTAAGGTGATGAACTTGATGCTCCTTTCAATACATATCGAGGGTCTTATTCTGGTGACATTGGTGATCGATGCTTGGCTGCCATTTGACAAATAAAAATGATCTTGCCCTTTTGTCCATAATAATAATCTCATCATGTAGGCTACACGTGCACTCTAGCCAAGCGCACAGATAGAGCTGTTGTGGTGCCCACAATACCAGAGTGGGCACACTCACTGTATAACACAACATTTTTTGTGAGACAACCATCAGTATAGTTGAAAATGAGATGGAAACCCATTTAACTACTATTTTTTTATTCGGTACATGGGAATTTTAATGCAAAAAGTACTTTTATGTGCATTACGTCATCACGCAACAAGTCAACAAGTCAAGTCAATTTGATGGAAAATGTGCATATTGTTTTAATGCAGATTTTTTTTATATTCGTATGAAAATCTGTCTCCAACTGGATGGAAACCTACCTCATGACAAGTTTCAGAGATAGACGGCCAAACAGTGTAGGTAGGATTCTCTGTATCGCCTGGTTGAAAATCAAGATTTTTCTTCTCAAATCAAATAAAATGTGTTTCGTCACATGCTTCTTTGTTACGTCCGTCGTTAAATGAAGACCAAGGTGCAACGTGGTAGGCGTACATTTAATTTAATTTTAAATGTTCCATCAAAAACAATAAACAACTCAACGAACGTAAAGCTAGGAGTGCAACACATGCAACACAAAAAGACAAGATCCCACAACTGAAGGTGGGAAAAAGGGCTGCCTAAGTATGATCCCCAATCAGAGACAACGATAGACAGCTGCCTCTGATTGGGAACCATACTCGGCCAACAAAGAAATATAAACATAGATTTCCCACCCTAGTCACACCCTGACCTACCAAATAGAGAATTAAAAGGATCTCTAAGGTCAGGGCGTGACATTCGTAAACAACAGGTGTGGACTAACAGTGAAATGCCTACTTACGGGCCCTTCTCAACAATGCAGAGAGAAATAAAATAGAGAAATAATAGAAAAGTAAAACACGTAATAATAKATGTAATAATAGATACACAATGAGAAACAATAACTTAGAGTCGATGTGCAGGAGTACGACGTAATTGAGGTAGATATGTACTGTACATATAACTAAACTCAGCAAAAAAAGAAACTTCCTTTTTTCAGGACCCTGTCTTTCAAATATATTTCGTAAAATTCCAATAACTTCACAGATCTTCATTGTAAAGGGTTTAAACACTGTTTCCCATGCTTGTTCAATGAACCATAAACAATTAATGAACATGCACCTGTGGAACGGTCGTTTAGACACTAACAGCTTACAGACGGTAGGCAATTAAGGTCACCGTTTTGAAAACTTAGGACACTAAAGAGGCCTTTCTACTGACTCTGAAAAACACCAAAAGAAAGATGCCAAGGGTCCCTGCTCATCTGCGTGAACGTGCCTTAGGCATGCTGCAAGGAGGCATGAGGACTGCAGATGTGGCCAGGGCAATAAATTGCAATGTCCATACTGTGAGATGCCTAAGACAGCACTACAGGGAGACAGGACGGACAGTTGATTGTCCTTGCAATGGCAGACCACGTGTAACAACACCTGCACAGGATCTGTACATCTGAACATCACACCTGCGGGACAGGTACAGGATGGCAACAACAWCTGCCCGAGTTACACCAGGAATGTACAATCCCTCCATCAGTGCTCAGACTGTCCGCAATAGGCTGAGAGAGTCTGGACTGAGGGCTTGTATGGCTGTTGTAAGGCAGGTCCTCACCAYACCTCACCGGCAACAATGTCGCCACAAACCACCGTCGCTGGACCAGACAGGARTGGCAAAAGTGCTCTTCACTGACGAGTCACGGTCTTGTCTCACCAGGGGTGATGGTTGGATTCGCGTTTATCGTCGAAGGAATGAGTGTTACAGCGAGGTTGGTACTCTGGAGCGGGATCGATTTGGAGGTGGAGGGCCTGTCATGGTCTGGGGCGGTGTGTTACAGCATCATCGGACTGAACTTGTCATTGCAGGCAATCTCAACGCGGTGCGTTACAGGGAAGACATCCTCCTCCCTCATGTGGTACCCTTTCTGCAAGCTCATCCTGACATGACCCTCCAGCATGACAATGCCACCAGCCATACTGCTCGTTCTGTGCGTGTGATTTCCTGCAAGACAGGAATGTCAGTGTTCTGTCATGGCCAGCGAAGAGCCCGGATCTCAATCCCATTGAGCACGTCTGGGACCTGTTGGATCGGAGGGTGAGGGCTAGGGCCAGGGCCATTCCCCCCAGAAATGTCTGGGAACTTGCAGGTGTCTTGGTGGAAGAGTGAGGTAACATCTCACAGCAAGAAGATGCAAATCTGGTGCAGTCCATGAGGAGGAGATGCACTGTTCCTTTTGATTTTGACCCCCCCCCCTTTGTTCAGGGACACAATATTCAATTTCTGTTAGTCACATGTCTGTGGAACTTGTTCAGTTTATGTCTCAGTTGTTGAATCTTGTTATGTTTATACAAATATTTACACATGTTAAGTTTGCTGAAAATAAACGCAGTTGACAGTGAGAGGACATTTCTTTTTTTGCTGAGTTTAGGAATAAAGTGACAGATAGTAAACAGTAGTAGTGTCACGTTCTGACCTTAATTCCTTTTTTATGTCTTTATTTTAGTTTGGTCAGGGCGTGATTTGGGGTGGGCATTCTATGTTGTTATTCTATGTTTTGTTCTGTGTGTTATATTTCTATGTGTTTAGCCTAGTATGGTTCTCAATCAGAGGCAGGTGTCGATCGTTGTGATTGAGAATGATACTTKGGTAGCCTGTTTTCCCACAATGGGTTGTGGGTAGTTATTTTCTGTGTCTGTTTCACCATACAGAACTGTTTCGGTTGTTTGTTTGTGCTTTTGTTATTTTGTTCAGTTGATTTATAAAAAATCTAATTATGGACAGTTACCACGCTGCACATTGGTCCGATATTTCCTACTCCTCCTCAGACGAAGAGGAGAATCGTTACAAGTAGCAGCGTATGTGATGAGTCAAGGTTAGTGCAAAAAGGGTCAATGCAGATAGTCCGGGTAGCTATTTGGTTAACTATTTAAATAACTATTTAGCAGTATTATAGCTTGGGGGTAGAAGCTGTTCAAGATCCTGTTGGTCCCAGACGGTGCATTGGTCCCGCTTCACGTGCGGTAGCAGGGAGAACAGTCTATGACTTGGGTGTCTGGAATCGTTGAAAATGTTGAACACTTCCTCTGACACCACCCTGTATAGAGGTCCTGGACGGCCTTTTCACAACTGTGCTGGTGTGTTTGGACCATGATAGATCCTTAGTGATTTTTGGGGTATTTTATTAGGATCCCAATTAGCTGTTGCAAAAGCAGCAGCTACTCATCCTGGTGTCCACATAAAACATGAAACATGACATAATACAGAACATTAATAGACAAGAACAGCTCAAGGACAGAACTACATAAATTAAAAATAAATGTTTAAAAAGGCACACGTAGCCTACTTATCAATACCAATACATACACACAAACTATCTAGGTCAAATAGGGGAGAGGGGTTGTGCCGTGAGGTGTTGCTTTATCCGTTTTTTTAAAACCAGGTTTGCTGTTTATTTGAGCAATATGAGATGGAAGGGAGTTCCATGCAATAATGGCTCTATATAATACTTTACGCTTTCTTGAATTTGTTCTGGATTTGGGTACTGTGAAAAGACCTCTGGTGGCATGTCTGGTGCGGTAAGTGTGTGTGTCAGGGCTGTGTGTAAGTTGACTATGCAAACAATTTGGGATTTTCAACACATTAATGTTTCTTATAAAAATAAGTTATGCAGTCAGTCTATCCCCAACTCTTAGCCAAGAGAGACTGGCATGCATAGTATTTATATCAGCCCTCTGATTACAATGAAGAGCAAGACGTGCCACTGGTCCCCCACAGCGCCGGTGTTATGGGTGGGCCTCAGGGGGCCTGGCCTGCCCAACTGTACCTCCTTGCCAGTACAAATAAAATATTGGTCATCTATTTGACTAACACACGTGTAGAAAGACGCATCAATCTCAGATAAATCATCCGAGCGAAACAGCGCCCCTCTGTCTGCTTATGTGTATGGCATGTCATATTATTTCTGTCCATACAGCATCAGATACCTATAATAAGATAGAGGGGCACTGTTTCGCTTGCTCGGATGCTTTCTCTGGTGAGATACTGGAGTTTTACCAGAGAGAAAAGGTGAAGCGAGAGGGCTCATTCTSGCCAAATCTGTCCATAATAAGCCAAATGCGTTTCTATGGGGATACCTTAATATAAAATGCCTCAAGTAAAAGTGAAAGTCACCCAGTAATTACTACTTGAGTAAAAGTCTAAAAGTATCTGGTTTTAAATGTACTTAAGTACAGTGCTGGAAAAAGTACTCAATTGTCATACTTGAGTGAAAGTAAAAACTAAAAGTACATGCTATACATTATTATTATTATTATCATTTGTATTTATTTTTTGACAGCCAGGGGCACACTCCAACACTCAGACATAATTTACAAACTAAGCATTTGTGTTTAGTGAGTCTCCCAGATCAGAGGCAGTAGGTATGACCAAGGACGTTGTCTTGATAAGTGTGTCAATTGGACCATTTTCCTGTACTGCTAAGCATTCAAATTGTAACAAGTATTTTGAGTGTCAAGGAAAATGTATGGAGTAAAAAGTACATTATTTTCTTTATGAATGTAGTGAATGAAAAGTAAAAATATAAATAGTAAAGTATATATACCCCAAAAAACTACTTAGGTAGTACTTTCAAGTATTTTTACATAAGCACTTTACACCACTGGTGCCAGTGCAGTGTTCGGATGCTGGCTTCCCCTAAAGTAAATTGACGTTTTTGCCAAAATTATATAATTACTCCTGTCTAAATAAAATCATTCAAAATCTTTCACTAGAGAGCATGATTTGGCCACAGAGGATCCTTAGCTTCTTTTAAAAAATAGTTGAAGATTGTTTCAAATCACAAGTGTGTAGGCCTATGCCTATTTAATTTGGAAGCCCGCAATTTGGTTTTTAAGGCCAGGTCTCTCTACAGAATGCATGCACTCAACTCTCCATAATGCACTCAGCTGTCTCCTGACAATTCTTGCACATTCATTTGTTTGTGTGAATTGTTTGCCCTTTGATTGTTTATTTTTTTWAATAAATTCCCCATTACACATGTCACCAGTAGGCCTAATAAATGTACTGTTAATTAATTTCTGTTCACGCATGTATTAATTAAAGTAATTTACTGTTCTCATTCTCGGAATGGAAATGGTTGCCGAGTTCACAACCTACTACACTTGTCAGAAATGACTTTTGTCCATTTTGTCATTGTCTACTCCATGTGAGCAATGAGAATGTGACTGGTTTCTCTGTTCTGARAACGTTTAGGGAGAGCGCGCCTGAGCACGCATAGAAGTACCTGGCCTGCTGCGGGATAATGTAGAAATTTTCCCATTTGGGGATGTTTGATTTCTGATTGTCTTTACTCACCACTTCCACCACTAATAACCTAATGTGTGTAGATTGATGAGGGGGAAAAAACTATTTAATCKATTTTAGAATAAGACTGTAATGCAACAAAATGTGGAAAAAGTCAAGAGGTCTGAATAATTACTGAATGCACTGTATGTTGTAGTAATGTTCGAGTCACTCAAATATCAAATGAATACACAATAGTCATGTCAAAATGTAGAGAATTGCAAGAAAATGGGCTATAAAACGGCAATATGTTCTGTACACCCCATGTCAAAATGTGTGGATTGCAAGAAATGGGCTATAAAACGGCAATATGTTCTGTACACCCCATGTCAAAATGTGTGGAATTGCAAGAAAATGGGCTATAAAACGGCAATATGTTCTGTACACCCCATGTCAAAATGTGTGGAATTGCAAGAAATGGGCTATAAAAGGCAATATGTTCTGTACACCCCATGTCAAAATGTGTGGAATTGCAAGAAAATGGGCTATAAAACGGCAATATGTTCTGTACACCCCATGTCAAAATGTGTGGAATTGCAAGAAAATGGGCTATAAAACGGCAATATGTTCTGTACACCCCATGTCAAAATGTGTGGAATTGCAAGAAATAACCTTTTGCTGCAATGGGGGTCCGAGTGAAA
Source organism: Salvelinus sp. IW2-2015 (assembly GCF_002910315.2). NCBI lineage: Eukaryota > Metazoa > Chordata > Actinopteri > Salmoniformes > Salmonidae > Salvelinus > Salvelinus sp. IW2-2015. The sequence goes on along the minus strand of NC_036869.1, from coordinate 1,437,218 downwards.
AAGTTTGGGAACCCCTGGACTAGATACAATGTTGCAAGTTCGCTAGCAACAGCTTAAACCGAACCCAGTTGATTTATTTGATAGCCTTGTTGCACTTCACTAGTGATAGCTCAAGTCAACATCGATAGAAAGGGGGCCGACTGGCGGCGTAGAGAGATTATTGCGATTGAAAGAATCTGAATTTTCATCAGGATATTTTCTACTGTTTTTATTTCTCGGCTTTAGGCCTATGTATTTTACTTAGTTGACGATGGAAGTTAAAGGCCTACTGCTGCATTGGCCTATAGGATATCTCTGAGTTCCATGCACTCATTTCTTTAGCTTCCAATGGATCACAGTGTATCAATGTGTCCATATGACCGAGGCTGATTGTCACAACGACTCCTGCTCCCTCCCTCCCGGCGTTCGACGGCACCGGTCTACTAACCACTGGCCATGTCTTCATTATTACGCACACRTGTTCCCCATCATTACGCACACATGGTCGTCATTGCCTCCTTGATTACTCCCCCTTTATTTAGCCTTCAGTCACTAGGTGTTATTGTTTTCTCTCACGTTCAGTACGCGCCTCGTGTTTGTTCATCTGCACCGGTTCTTTATTAAACTCACCTTCTGCACCGGTTCTTTATTAAACTCACCTTCTGCACCGGTTTCCTGACTCCCGGCGTATACATTGCACTGATGCTATTGCATTAGTTGAATTATTACTTAAAACATGTGTTCAGRTTTTTATGATTAACCACGTGACAGTGATTTTGAGAAACTTAAACTTTATTATGAAAATATAAACAAAAATGCTCATACAAAAATAATCATAACTGGCACACAGGTCGGTAGAAATGGTAGCTTCCCCAAACTTTAAACTCATAACACCCATACAAAAAAATTATGCACGTGTTTGCCCTCCCACTTCCTACATATCCTTCTCTCACTCCCTCCATGTCCCCCTCTCACTCCCTCCATGTCCCCTCCCACTTCCTACATATCCCCTCTCACTCCCTCCATGTCCCTCTCTCACTCCCTCCATGGTCCCCCTCTGTACTCCCTCCATGCCCCGCCCCTACACCCCCACTCCCTACATATCCCCTCCTCACTCCCTCCATGTCCCCTCTACTCCCTCCATGCCTCCCACTCTCATCCCCTCCCTCTCATGTTCCCCCTCTCACTGCCCTCCATGTCCCCTCCCACTTCCTACATATACCCTCTCACTCCCCTCCATGTCCCCTCTCACTCCCTCCATGTCCCCCCTCACTCCTCATGTCCGCTTCTCATTCCTACATATTCCTCCATCTCCCCTCCATATCCCCTCTCACTTCCTCCATGTCCCCCTTCTCACTCCCTCCCCATGTCCTCTCACTTCCTACATATTCCTCTCTCCCTCCATGTCCCCCTCTCACTCCCTCCATGTCCCCTCTCACTTCCTACATATCCCATTCTCCCTCCATGTCCCCTGCTCACTTCCTCCATTGTCCCCTCTCACTCCTCCATGTCCCCTCTCACTTCTCCATGTCCCCCTCTCACTTCCTCCATGTCCCCTCTCACTTCCTCCATGTCCCCTCTCCTGTTAGAAGTTTGAGTTTATTATTCTTTGCTCACAGATAAAACTGAAGAAATGCAGAATTTACATTACTAATAATTGCAAAACATGATTTAAAATCCATAACATATAATACGTGCATACATAGAATACAGAACACTTGAAACATTACAGGACATTTTTCATGATGGCAATTGAAAATGTCCCCTCTCACTCCTTCCATGTCCCTCTCTCATGTTTCTCTTCTTACTCTCAGTTTTCTCTTTCTCTCTTTCTCTCCATCCATCCACACCTCTTACCTCTTTCTCCCTCCCCCTCCCTCCCTCCTCCCTCCCTCTCCTCCCTCCCTCCCCCCCTCCCTCCCTCTCCCTCCCTCCCTCCCTCCCTCCCTCCCTCCCTCCCTCCCTCCGTCCGTCCGTCTGTCTGTCTGTCTTATGGTGTGTTGATATGATGATTGTGGTAGGTAGGTTTGCCAGAATGTTAATGAGACCTGGCTAGGTAATGGGAATCCGCCCCCTCTCTCGAACGCAGCACGGATGATTTGAACCTGTGGGTGTTTCAGTGCGTAAGTGTACAGTTAACTGAATCACGCTGATGTGCTGTGTGTGTGTGTGTGTGTGTGTGTGTTGTGTGTGTGTGTGTGTGTGTGTGTGGTGTGTGTGTGTGTGTGTGTGTGTGTGTGTGCGTGCGTGCTGCGTGCGTGCGTGCTGCCGCCTGCCTGCCGCTGCCTGCCTGCCTGCCTGCCTGCCTGCCTGCCTGCCTGCCTGCCTGCCTGCCTGCCTGCCTGCCTGCCTGCCTGCCTGCCTGCCTGCCTGCCTGCCTGCCTGCCTGCCTTGCCTGCCTCTGTTAGTATATAACTACTGTTAGTATATGCCCAGGAGTCTGTAAGCACACACACCATCTCCAACATGACTTTTTGTTTGTCGTCGACATGTGGGTTGTCGTGGTTACAGGAATGTGTATGTTGTGTGCCAAGCAGCATGTCTAATGGGGAGGGATTGATGGGTTGTTTGGCGGGTTGTGTCGTGTTTCTTTGGGAACGGGAGAGACGGGTGTCTCAGTAAGTGGCCTCTTAGTGAGTTGAAAGAGTTAAACAAATACTCACCCATTCATTCATTTCAGGTCTAAGACAAGTTATTACAATGTAACAGCAGTCAAGAGATGCAATAACAGTCAAGAGAGTAAAACAGTCAAGAGATGTAATAACAGTCAAGAGATGTAAAACAGTCAAGAGATGCAATAACAGTCAAGAGATGTAATAACAGTCAAGAGATGTGAAACAGTCAAGAGATGTAATAACAGTCAAGAGATGTAATAACAGTCAAGAGATGTAAAACAGTCAAGAGATGCAATAACAGTCAAGAGATGTAATAACAGTCAGAGATGTGAAACAGTCAAGAGATGTAATAACAGTCAAGAGATGTAATAACAGTCAAGAGATGTAAAACAGTCAAGAGAATGTGAAACAGTCAAGAGATGTAATAACAGTCAAGAGAGTAATAACAGTCAAGAGAGTGCAATAACAGTCAAAGAGATGCAATACAGCAAGAGATGAATAACAGTCAAGAGATGTAATAACAGTCAAGAGATGTAATAACAGTCAAAAATATGTAATAACAGTCAAGAGATGTGAAACAGTCAAGAGATGTAATAACAGTCAAGAGATGTAATAACAGTCAAGAGATGTAATAACAGTCAAGAGATGTAAAACAGTCAAGAGATGGAAAAAACAGTCAAAGAGATGTAATAACAGTCAAGAGATGTAATAACAGTCCAAGAGATGTAATAACAGTCAAAGAGATGTAATAACAGTCAAGAAGTGAAAACAGTCAAGAGATGTAATAACAGTCAAGAGATGCAATAACAGTCAAGAGATGTAATAACAGTCAAGAGATGTAATAACAGTCAAGAGATGTAAAACAGTCAAGAACAATCACCGTACAGTTGAACAGTTAACCTTCTGAATGTACTCAGATTGAACTGGAGCTATACTCACTTCTCTGTCCGGATTCCCATAGTACACACAGACATAACTCATGCTAATGACTGTAATGACCATGATCATCTCTAACTCATAACTCTGTCTGTCACCTCCCTCAGAAAGGGACCAGGAAGTGTGAGCTCCAGTACAGCAGTATTTACACTATGTATGATGTGTTTCCATCTACTGACACATAGCCCATAACTCTCTCTCCTACAGAACAATGAATAGACAAAGACAGATTATATGAGGGATGGAGAGATTGAGAGGTGAGATTTGTAAATCTGAAAAGAGGAAGATACATACAGACAGATATACAGACAGAGAGAGAGAAAAGGAGAGAAATTGACAGTGTAGAGGAGAAAGCGAGAGAAAGGCAGGAAGAGAAAGAGAGAGAGAAAAAGCAGCAATAATAATGTTTGTCCATCTTGAGACACCGTAGCCACTATATACATTTTAGAATAGTCAGAATTAATCTATGATAACTCATTAATTGATGTTTTTGCCGAGGAAATCTTAGTCACGCAATTTTACATCTAACATGTTTGGTGCAGTATTTCTCAAGTGGAAAAACTTGCATGAAAATGAGTCCTCTATCGTTGAATGACAACAAACACTTAATTGAAGAATCCCTACGTTGACCAATGGAAAAATGACCGACGGTGTAGGCTTGGCTACCGAAATCCGGATTGCCTCGCAAATTTTTTGGGGGTGTGCACGAACAGCCCAAAAAAACCTGGCTGAAGACCAAAACGAACAAAAACGTCAGAAAATGTTGTCATAATATATGCAAGAAACTGTTTCGGATGGGAAGCATGCAGATGCCTTAATAAGAGATAGAGAGTGATACAGTGCAGTAACCACAGGTGGTAGGCAGTCCATCACACTCAGAGGAAAGTGTCTGAGACAACAGCTCCTTGGGGAGACATGAAGGTGACTTTGATCAGACAAAGACAGAGGAGGCGAGAAAGAAGGATAGAGAGGGTAAAGAAGTGGAGAGGGTTCATAGTGGAGCAAATAGAGTGTGGGTTGGGGTTGGAATGTGGAGTGCCGGCTCAGAGAGGGGTCAGAGGGTGATATAAGGGTTGAGGGTGCTGAAGGGTTAAGGCGTCAGCATGCTTCAGTTCTGCTGGCACCTAGCTGAACTTGGCTAGACGAACCGAATGAATGTGCTCGCATACTCCCTTAAAATACCTTTTCTTGAAAAATGAGTAAAACAATCCCTACCGTTGACCAATCACAGATGAAGGGGTGTAGTTTTTGGCTACCGAACTTCAGCTAGCCCCCAGTAAAAATGGAGCTGAAGGGTTGTGTGTGTGTGGGGGGGGGTGAAGGGTTAGGAGCAATGATTTATAGATGACTGATAGGGGGCGCTGTGTTGACGCCACCGTGCCTCCATCTTGGCACTCCCTCACCTTTGTATAAAATATTTTGTAAGCTGTAGAAATGTATTTATTTATGTCTACATTCATCTTTGCCATATTTGTTCTATTACAGATACCTTAACACATACTTTTAAATTAGATTATGTGAGCATGCTAGCAGACTCATAGACTTCAAGTCATTGCGCTAACGCTATTTAGCATTAGCTCGCAAAACTACCTCTAACTGGACACAGAGACATAAAAATGGGATCCACTAGTTCATCTGATTCTGTTGAAGTAAATAAAGGGCCTAATTGCCAAAATTCTGAAGTATCCCTTTAAGTCACGGTACAATGCTTCCCAGTGACCACAGGTAGAGGGAGACAAAGTTGGTTAATAAACAAAATAAAAACTATTTTATTTAACTATAAGAGGTCAGATTTAGATTAAACGTTATGTGTTGTGAATGTGATCTTGTCAAGTCGTGAATTGTATTCCTCTAGAGAAGTGGTGGTCAATTTACCTCCTTGAGAGTTACTGGGTGTGCAGGCTTTTGCTCCAGCCCTACAATAACATACCTGATTCAGATGTCAGTAGAAGCAGTAAAATCAGGAGAATCAGGAGTCAGTAGAATCAACAGCCTCATTCATTACTAGGTTTACCATGAAATTAAAGTGCTTTTTTATTTTTGAACTTGTCGAGGTGAACTCGGAGATGTTCGTCTCAACCCAGAGTTTTCAAAGCCCGTCTCTGTGGACAATAAGGACCGTCACCCTTTAGAGAGGTGTCCAGTAAGGGATGTTGGACCTGCCCATCTTTTAAGTGCACTTTGAGGTGTTTAGGGATGTTTTACTGTTGAAAGGTACCATGTACCATGTAATCAGTTATGGAGCGATAAGATTTTTCTCAACCGTGACCTCTTGATCAACCCTAAAACGAACCCCATTTTACCACTTGCTCACTGTTGAAAGGTAGGAGTTGGTCACCTTGCGCCCTGTTATACGGAACAAAAGCATTATTTTTAGTGTCTGGCAGAATCTGGTCAAAAGTAGTACACAAAAGTGGTGCACTACATATGGAATAGGGTGCCATTTGGGACACAACGTCTGGCTAATATGCCTGTCTAGTCAAGGGAGCATTGAATATATAATATTAATATAATAATATTAAATGCCATTTAGCAGACGCTTTTATACAAAGCGACTTAGTCATGTCTGGATACATTTTAAATATAGGTGGTCCCTGGAATCAAACCCACTATCCTGGCGTTGCAAGCACAATCCTCAACCAACTGAGCTACAGATTACCATTTCTGGTCTTCTTGCTCAACATTGACCTGTTGCTTAACCCTATGCCGATGGCATTATCTACCAAGAGAATTCTCTTCGATCATAATCACAGTCGTGTATAGTCCCCCCAAGCAGACACATCGACTGCCCTAAAATAACTTCCTTCGACTCTATGTAAACTGGAAACCACATATCCTGAGGCTGCATTTATTGTAGCTGGGGATTTTTACAAGGCTAATCTGAAAACAAGGCTCCCTAAATTCTATCAGCATATCAATTGCGCAACCCTTGCTGGCAAAACCCTGGAACATTGTTATTCTAACTTCGTCAACGCATATAAGGCCCTCCCCCGCCCTCCTTTCGGAAAAGCTGACCATGACTCCATTTTGTTGCTCCCAGCCTATAGACAGAAACTAAAACAGGAAACACCCGCGCTCAGGTCTGTTCAACGCTGGTCCGACCAATCGGATTCCGCGCTTCAAGATTGCTTCGATTACATGGACTGGGATATGTTCCGCATAGCGTCGAACAACAACATTGATGAATACGCTGATTCGGTGAGCGAGTTTATTATAAGTGCATCGGTGATGTTGTACCCACAGCGTCTATTAATAACCTCTCTGGGATAGGGGGCAGTATTTTCACGTCTGGATGAAAAGCGTGCCCATAGTAATCTGCCTGCTACTCAGGCCCAGAAGCTATGATATGCATATCATTAGTAGGTTTGGATAGAAAACACTCTGAAGTTTCAAAAACTGTTTGAATAATGTCTGTGAGTTTAACAGAACTGATTTGGCAGGTGAAACCCCGAGCACAATCCATCCAGGGATTTTTTTTTTAGGTCAATCTGTTTTCCATTAGCTTTCTATGGCAAGCCCGTTTTAATAGAAATATGCTTGCAGTTCCTACAGCTTCCACTAGATGTCAACAGTCTTTAGAAATTGGTTGATGTTTTTCCTTTGAGTAATGAAGAAGTAGCCCTTTCCTTTCTGAGGCTCGAGCCAGGTGGACTGTTTTGTTTGGGGCGCGTGACCTGAAGCGCGCTCCACTTTAATTTTATCAGCTATTGAACACGGTATAGTCCGTCTTAAATTTGATCGATTATTTACGTTTTAAAATACCTAAAGTTGGATTAGGAAAGTTGTTTGGAATGTTTGGACCAAGATTACAGGTAATTTATTAGATATTTTGTAGTCATGTTGGGCGAGTTGGAACCGGTGTTTTTCTGAATCAAACGCGCCAAATAAATGGACATTTTGGGGATATATAACGACGGAATTAATCGAACAAAAGGACCATTTGTGATGTTTATCGGACATATTGGAGTGCCAACAGAAGAAGCTCTTCAAAGGTAAGGCATGAATTATATCCTTATTTCTGAGTTTTGTGTCGCGCCTGGCGGGTTCAAATATGATTGTCATGTGTTTGTATGCGGGGTGCTGTCCTCAGATAATAGCATGGTTTGCCTTCGCCGTAAAGCCTTTTTGAAATCTGACACGGTGGCTGGATTCACAAGAAGGCAAGCTTTATTTTGGTGTATTGCACTTGTGATTGTATGAAAGTTAAATATTTCTAATAATTTAATTTGAATTTGGCACTCTGTCATTTCACCGGATGTTGTCAAATCGATCCCGCTAACGGGATTTGATCCATGAGAAGTTTTAAAACATTCCCCAACCAGAAACTGTGGATTGATGGCAGCATTCGCGCAAAACTGAAAGCGCGAACCACTGCTTTTAATCCGGGCAAGGTGACCGGAAACATGACCGAATACAAACAGTGTAGCCATTCCCTCCGCAAGGCAATCAAACAAGCTAAGCGTCAGTATAGAGACAAAGTAGAGTCGCAATTCAACGGCTCAGACATGAGAGGTATGTGGCAGGGTCTACAGTCAATCACGGACTACAAAAGAAAAACCAGCCCCATCGCAGACCACGATGTCTTGCTCCCAGACAGACTAAACAACTTCTTTGCTCGTTTTGAGGACAATACAGTGCCACTGATACGGCCCGCTACCAAAACCTGCGGGCTCTCCTTCACTGCAGCCAACGTGAGTAAAACTTTTAAACGTGTTAACCCTCACAAGGCTGCAGACCCAGACGGCATCCCCAGCCGCGTCCTCAGAGCATGCACAGACCAGCTGGCTGGTGTGTTCACGGACATATTCAATTAATCCTTATCCCAGTCTGCTGTTCCCACATGCTTCAAGAGGGCCACCATTGTTCCTGTTCCAAAGAAAGCTAATGTAACTGAGCTAAATGACTACCGCCCCGTAGCACTCACTTTCGTCATCATGAAGTGCTTTGAGAGACTAGTCAAGGACCATATCACCTCCACCCTACCTGACACCCTAGACCCACTCCAATTTGCTTACCGCCCCAATAGGTCCACAGACGACGTAATCGCAATCACACTGCACACTGCCCTAATCTATCTGGACAAGAGGAATACCTATGTAAGAATGCTGTTCATCGACTACAGCTCAGCATTTAACACCATAGTACCCTCCAAACTCGTCATTAAGCTCGAGACCCTGGGTCTCGACCCCGCCCTGTGAAACTGGGTCCTGGACTTCCTGACGTGCCGCCCCCAGGTGGTGAGGGTAGGTAACAACATCTCCACCCCGCTGATCCTCAACAATGGTGCGTTCTCAGCCCTCTCCTGTACTCCCTGTTCACCCACAACTGCGTGGCCATGCACGCCTCCAACTCAATCATCAAGTTTGCAGACGACACTACAGTGGTAGGCTTGATTACCAACAACAACGAGACGGCCTACAGGGAGGAGGTGAGGGCCCTCAGAGTGTGGTGTCAGGAAAATAACCTCACACTCAATGTCAACAAAACAAAAGAGATGATCGTGGACTTCAGGAAACAGCAAAGGGAGCAGCCCCCTATCCACATCGACGGAACAGTAGTGGAGAGGGTGGAAAGTTTTAAGTTCCTCGGAGTACACATCACGGACAACCTGAAATGGTCCACCTACACAGACAGCGTGGTGAAGAAGGTGCAGCAGCGCCTCTTCAACCTCAGGAGGCTGAAGAAATTTGGCTTGTCACCAACAACACTCACAAACTTTTACAGATGCACAATCGAGAGCATCCTGTTGGGCTGTATCACCGCATGGTACGGCAACTGCTCCGCCCATAACGGTAAGGCTCTCCAGAGGGTAGTGAGGACTGCACAACGCATCACCGGGGACAAACTACCTGCCCTCCAGGACACCTACACCACCCGATGTCACAGGAAGGCCAAAAAGATCATCAAGGACAACAACCACCCGAGCCACTGCCTGTTCACCCCGCTATCATCCAGAAGGCGAGGTCAGTACAGGTGCATTAAAGCGGGGACCGAGAGACTGAAAAACAGCTTCTATCTCAAGGCCATCAGACTGTTAAACAGCCATCACTAACATTGAGTGGCTGCTGCCAACATACTGACTCAACTCTAGCCACTTTAATAATGGAACATTTTATGTAATAAATGTATCACTAGCCACTTTAAACAATGCCACTTTATATAATGTTTACATACCCTACATTACTCATCTCATATGTATATACTGTACTCTATACCATCTACTGCATCTTGCCATCTTGATGTAATAAATGTATCACTAGCCACTTCAAACAATGCCACTTTATATAATGTTTACATACCCTACATTACTCATCTCATATGTATATACTGTACTTTATACCATCTACTGCATCTTGCCTATGCCGTTCGGCCATCACTCATTCATATATTTTTATGTACATATTCTTATTCATTCCTTTACACTTGTGTGTATAAGGTAGTTGTTGTGAAATTGTTAGGTTAGATTACTTGTTAGATATTACTGCATGGTCGGAACTAGAAGCAGAAGCAAAAGAAAATTGATTTGATATTCGTAAGTCTACTTTTAACCCTTCTCTTAACCCTACTCTTAACCCTATCCATACCATATTCTCCCTCTGGTTTGGATTGGGAAGGTAGGCCTGCATTGGTCACCATCTGTTATAAGTAATGGAAGGACCATTACTCTAAGCCTGTTTAAGTCTGAGATAGGGCTGTTACGGTAACCATATTAACGCCACACCGGTGGTCACGAGTCATGATGGCAATCAAATTCCCCGTGACCATTTAGTCACGGTAATTAGGCTTCTCCAAGCTCTGATGCTGCTGATGGTCATTAGTAGCCTACCAAACTTGCTAACTGCCTAGACTCAGCACTCTATTGTCCCTCTTATCGCTCTGCATCAATGCAAATGTAATTGAAAATCTAATCAAACACTTAATGAGAGGCCATGAGCTCATGTTGTGCAACATTTCTATAGGGTATGCAATTGCGTGAGAAAACAGAGTTTTGATGGCCTCTATTAAAAAGAGGAGGAACCCATCAGCTTTCTATAGGCTAGGCCTACTATATCTATTTGTCAACGTTCCTAATATTAAGCACATTGCTTGTCTTTACAACAGGAGTATAGCCTACTTGAGAGAATGCCAAAAGTGTGCAAAGCTGTCATCAAGGCAAAGGGTGGCTACTTTGAAGTATCTAAAATCTAAAATATATTTTGATTTGATTAACACTTTTTTGGTTACTACATGATTCCATATGTGTTATTTCATAGTTTTGATGTCTTCAATATTATTCTACAATGTAGAACGTAAAAATAAAGATAAAACCCTTGAATGAGTAGGTGTGCCCAAACTTTTGACTGGTACTGTATATTATTTAGTATATGTAAAGACAAGATTAAATCAAGATTAGTCTGATGGGTTACAATATTTGCCTATTACTTGGGAATTATATATTATCATTTGTGAATGATGCCCAGCTTGTGCAGTGGCGTGGAAATTCTAATCAAAAGGAAGAGAGACTGCAGATTCTTCACTTTTTATTATAAGGTTTACAAATCTGGAGCTGGTTAACAATCCACTCAACAACATTGCAGAGTTAAGAGCCAAACAAGCAAGAGTTGGGTCTCAGCCTTTATAGGAAAATACAACCACTGTCTACATGGCAGTTTAACAGGTGTGTGAGGATCATGGTGGGAACATAACGCACAAACTAGTGATAACGCCAGTTTTGTTACTCCTTTCTGCTGGTAGAATGTTCGCTGCTGCTCAAGCTAGCCTCTGATCTCTTTACATCTCCACCCAGCTGTGCCCTTGAAAGATACGAAAAGAACAGGATGGACCAAAAACTGTGGTCATTCTTAGAGGCTCTTTGTCTTTGGCCGCGTGAACAAGTCACTCAGAAACAAGAGAGGAAAAAACAATGGCTTCTTACATGAGAGAAACAGACAGTGGAAATGTACAGGTTTAAGGCTCATACAGCGCATTTGCATAACAATGTTTCTAATTTTGCCACCATAGCAGTAAGGCAAGAAACAGCAAATGCCTTTTTTTTGTTGACTTTTTCAAATCATAATCATGTAGCCTAGCCCATATGCCTATATGTTTTGATAAGGTTTGTATCACAACTAAAGGGGCCAAATAACTTCTTAAAATGAAGCACATTAATCCACTTTACAACAGGTGTAGCGCCTAACACACGCAGTGGTTGAGTTTAAAGTTTGGGGAAGATAGTTTTCACCATAAAAATGCACCTTTATAATAAAAGCATTACATGCATAATTGCATTTGTGATCACTTTTGAGAATTCCCGCTAACTACCGTGTGTGCATTGCTGCGCTTAATGTGAAGAAATAGCCTAATAGTTTATCAACATTTTAAGCTAAACGTTCTGATCTGTTGCATCCGCCTCATTGCTTTAAAAAAATGTTTTTGATGCTAGTGGTTATATTCATTTGGGATCTATCGCATCCCAGACTATGTTTGGAATATTTATTTCTCGCACAGAATAGGATAAGTCAACTTTTATACTATGCTGGATAGTAGATTGACATAGGCTAGTGCTTTTGATATTCGTTAGGCTTACTCATCTTGTTGGCTGATGAATAGTAAATATGGATAATTCTTCAATATGCGCCTCGGAATTGCGCAGTTGCATCCCCGATGTGTCTGTCTTCACTTGTAGCCTGTGAGAAGGACCCGATCACATGACGGGCTTAATAAGAATTTAGATATCTGAGAGAGCCATGTGAGTGAGAGGTGCTTCGGAGCACTCAGCCGGGAGAAGGGTATTATAATTATTATATTCAGCCCAAGGGCACAACGACCACACAAAGGGGATGTTGCCGGGAAAATCGAGGCATTATCAAGTGCTTGTCAATTTGTGAATGAGAGACTGATAAAGTGTGTGCAGCCTGCGCAAAAAATAAAGCAGAGCTCATGCCTTTCATGCGACTTTTTTCAAATCATCATTAGAGTCGCATCATGCAGCCTTGGAATGTATTAAAATCAAAACATATAGCCCAATGTTTGTATCACTACTAAAGTTGCATAAATAACCCTAAATTAAGCAAATAGGAGGACCAGTTTCTTTGTTAACCGCTCAACACAGAATAGTGCGCACTCCCTCAAATAATTTGGAGAAAAGATCCTTACTATTTTATTCAGCTATGTTCAATTGTATTCTTCATACTATAATATAAAATAATGCCACTGAATTCTCAGCAAATCTTGTCTACTAAATGAACTAGTGTAGCCCTCAGCCATATGGCATAGCCAGACCTGGGCCTAACATAAGGATAACTCAGAGTATGCTATTCTGTTCAACTGAAAAAGACTACATTTTCGTCATATCATGTTTCTTTAGACTGGTCTAAAATAAATAATGGATTTATTGTGATGGCGTAGGCTATATTATATTGGTTTATTAGACTTTTTAAAATGTAGATATTCCAAAGGTTTGCGTCAGTGGCTTGTAGGCTATGCGTGGAAGCCACGAGATGCTAAATGTGTTTATGTTAATTAACGGTCAATTACCGTGAGACCTGCAGTTATTTGCTTGACAATCACCAGCTGACAAAATGTCATGACCGCCACAGCCCTAGTGTGAGAGCATTTGAGGTACTCTTTAACATTGACATCTTGCTCAACCTTCACTTCTGTCTCAGCCTCTGCCCTAGCCGTACCACAGTAATTCAACACCTTTTCACTCTTGTTGTTGCAGATGGACCGCGTTCACAAATCCCAGATTGGTCCAGGATTTGGACTAACCACGCCCCTTATGAGGAAACCCAGCTCATCGTGTGCCGTGTGCCGACTGAGGTTCAACTCAGAGGTAGGCAGAGTTTGATCTCTTACAGGGCAGTACCAGGGATGCTGCAGAGTTTCACCACATACAGGGCAGTACCAGGGATGCTGCAGAGTTTCACCAGATACAGGGCAGTACCAGGGATGCTTGCAGAGTTTGAACTTAACCAGTAGATATATACTAAGTGATGTGTGGTGTTAACCAGTAGATATATACTAAGTGTTGTATGGTGTTGACCAGTAGATATATACTAAGTGTTGTGTGGTTTTGACCAGATTAGACTTATCTAAGTGTAGTGTGGTGGTGTTAACCAGTAGATATATACTAAGTGTTGGTGGTGTCTTACAGTAGATACTATACTAAGTGTGTGTGGTGTTACCAGTAGATATATACTAAGTGTGTGTGGTGTTGACCAGTAGATATATACTAAGTGTTGTGTGGTGTTAACCAGTAGATATATACTAAGTGTTGTGTGCTGTTGACCAGTAGATATATACTAAGTGATGTGTAGTGTTAACCAGTAGATATATACTAAGTGTTGTATGGTGTTGACCAGTAGATATATCTAAGTGTTGTGTGGTGTTAACCATAGATATAACAAGTGTTGTGTGGTGTTAACCAGTAGATATATACTAAGTGTTGTGTGGTGTTGACCAGTAGATATATACTAAGTGTTGTATGGTGTTGACCAGTAGATATATACTAAGTGTTGTATGTGTTGACCAGTAGATATATACTAGTTTGTGTGGTTGACCAGTAGATATATATACTAAGTGTTGTATGGTGTTGACCAGTAGATATATATACTAAGTGGTTGTGGTGGTTTGACATAGATATATATACTAAGTTGATGTGTGGTGTTGACCAGTAGATATATACCTAAGTGTTGTATGGTGTTGACCAGTAGATATATACAAGTGTTGTAATGGTGTTGACCAGTAAGAATCTATACTAAGTGTTGTGGTGTTGACCAGTAGAATATTAGTGTTGTGTGGTGAACCAGTAAGATATATACTAAGTGTTGTATGGTGTTGACCATAGATATCATAACTAAGTGTTGTGTGGTGGTTAACCAGTAGATATATACTAAGTGATGTGTGGTGTTGACCAGTAGATATATATACTAAGTGTTGTGTGGTGTTAACCAGTAGATATATACTAAGTGTTGTGTGGTGTTGACCAGTAGATATATATACTAAGTGTTGTGTGGTGTTGACCAGTAGATATATACTAAGTGATGTGTGGTGTTGACCAGTAGATATATATACTAAGTGTTGTGTGGTGTTAACCAGTACATATACTTTGTGGATGGCACAGGTTTGATATTGGATGAGATGTATGAGATGAAAATCTCTCAGAGTTTATAAGTTGCTCTGGATAAGAGCATCTGATAACTGATGAAACACTAATCATGTTAGATCTCTGGCTTGACCCTGTGGTTACATAACTTGAGTTCTTACTACTGCATGGTCATTGGAGTTGTTGTCTCTTGTGTGATTCAGTGCTTCTGGCTCTATTTTCTCTGTGTAGAGCCAGGCCTCATCCCATTACAATGGTACCAAACACTTCAAGAGGCTCAAAGCCCTTGACCCACCAGACTGCAAGACCAGAGCCCCTGACACAGTAACCAAGGAAACCACGACCAAGAACGTATCACCCTGCCCTGTGCCGCCCAGCTCAGAACCCAGTTCAACAGGTTGGTGTGTGTGTGGTTGTGTGTGTGTGTGTCAATGACTGTATATATGAATGCAAAAATCCATCAATCACATGACACCATTCATTCATATGTGAAGACTCAATAGCACATTAAAGCCAAATGAAGACGGTTAAGATGGCGTCTCGTGGAGACATAACACACTCACTGGGCCACTCCAGTAAGTGACGTAGCTCAGTGCTGCCCTCTCACTGAGTAACTCATGTTGAAGACTGAACGATGTACTGAAGGCCGCCATTAGCAACTAAATTATCTTTATAACTTCTTCTGTGTGCAATTTTAAAATAATTGATTCTAGGACATTTGCTGTATTAGAAGCAATAATTGGCATCATGATTGTCTTATTATTTAAGGCCAACCAGTACCGTGGTCGGCCTTGAACTTCAGTGGCTTCAATGAGAGAGAGCTGTCTTTGTCTCCTTGTGTGCACTGCGTGCGTACGTGCGTGTGTGTGTGTGTTCATGAGTGCATGTGCACGTGTTTGTGTGCACCTGTCTATCCTCACTGTCAAAAAGAGAAGATGTACTAAAAGGCTGAAAGGCATTAAACACTCCTTCCTCTACATTACCCTAAATACATATTAAATACAGTGCATTGGGGAAAGTATTCAGACCCCTTGACTTTTTCCACATTTTGTTACATTACAGCCTTATTCTAAAATGAATAAAATATTTTTTTCCCTCYTCAATCTACAGACAATACACCATAATGACAAAGCAAAAACAGTTTTWAATTTTTTTTTGCGAATGTATTTAAAAAATATCACATTGACATAAGTATTCAGACCCTACATACATGTATACATACAGTTGCAGTCGGAAGTTTACATACACCTTAGCCAAATACATTTAAACTCCGTTTTTCACAATTCCTGACATTTAATCCTAGTAAAGATTCCCTGTCTTAGGTCAGTTAGGATCACCACTTTATTTTAAGAATGTGAAATGTCAGAATAATAGTAGAGAGAATGATTTATTTCAGCTTTTATTTATTTCATCACATTCCCAGTGGGTCAGAAGTTTACATACACTCAATTACTATTTGGTAGCATTGCCTTTAAATTGTTTAACTTCGGTCAAACGTTTCGGGTAGCCTTCCACAAGCTTCCCACAATAAGTTGGGTGAATTTTGGCCCATTCCTCCTGTTGTCCTTAAGCCATTTTGCCACAACTTTGGAAGTATGCTTGGGGTCATTGTCCATTTGGAAGACCCATTTTCGACCAAGCTTTAACTTCCTGACTGATGTCTTGAGATGTTGCTTCAATATATTCACATAATTTTCCTTCCTCATTGTGCCATCTATTTTGTGAAGTGCACCAGTCCACAACATGATGGTGCCACCCCGGTGTTTCACGGTTGGGATGGTGTTCTTCGGCTTGCAAGCCTGCCCCTTTTTCCTCCAAACACAACGATGGTCATTATGGCCAAGCAGTTCCATTTTTGTTTATCAGGCCAGAGGACATTTCTCCAAAAAGCACGATCTTTGTCCCCATGTGCAMTTGCAAACCGTAGTCTGGATTTTTTAATGGCGGTTTTGGAGCAGTGGCTTCTTCCTTGCTGAGCGGCCTTTCAGGTTATGTCAATATAGGACTCGTTTTACTGTGGATATAGATACTTTTGTAACAGTTTCCTCCAGCATCTTCACAAGGTCCTTTGCTGTTGTTCTCAGATTGATTTGCACTTTTCGCACTAAAGTACGTTAATCTCTAGGAGACAGAACGTGTCTCCTTCCTGAGTGGTATGACGGCTGCGTGGTCCCATGGTGTTTATACTTGCGTACTATTGTTTGTACAGATGAACGTGGTACCTTCAGGCGTTTGYAAATTGCTCCCAAGGATGAACCAGACTTGTGGAGGTCTACATTTTATTTCTGATGTCTTGGCGGATTTCTTTTGATTTCTCCCATGATGTCAGCAAAGAGGCACTGAGTTTGAAGGTAAGCCTTGAAATACATCCACAGGTACACCTCCAATTGACTCAAATTATGTCAATTAGCCTATCAGAAGCTTCTAAAGGAATTTTCTGGAATTTTCCAAGCTATTTAAAGGCACAGTCAACTTAGTGTATGTAACTTCTGACCCACTGGAATTGTGATACAGTGAATTATAAGTGAAATAATCTATCTGTAAACAATTGTTGGAAAAACTACTACACAAAGTAGATGTTCTAACAGACTTGCCAAAATTATAGTTTGTTAACAAGAAATTTGTAAAGTGGTTGAAAAACTAGTTTTAATAACTCCAACCTAAGTGTATGTGAACTTCTGACTTCAACTGTATATTCTCAGTCTTTAGAGGTTCAAACGCAGCCCTTTGCTTGTGTGTTTGTAATGTATGCAGATCTGTGAGTATGTATGCGTCCACAGCTGTAGGAGTTTGCGTTGTTTGTTAATCTCTGCAGATCTGGGAGTGTGTATGTGTCTTTATATCACAACAGGTTGGTGGCACCTTAATTGGGGTAATGGCTGGAGCGGAATCATTGGAATGGTATCAAACACATAAAATACATGTTTCCATGGTTTCCAGGTGTTTGATACATTCCCTTATCACATTTGTTGGTGTGCATGAGTGTTTCAGAGAGTGGGAGGCATATTGTTTGATAATAATGCAACATAGTGAGAGACCATTTTGATTTAATGCGATAGCGATAGAGGGAGTTTTTCTGCGTGTGGAAGAAACAGGGGAGCCATGTGTTGATGACTTTGTCAAACAGCCTTATTGCCATTTTAGAGAGACAGTCAATGAAAACAGACAAACAGGCCTAATCACCATTACCACAGCAAGGTTCCCAAATCCCCTCTTCCAGTCTGTCTCACTGCAGATAATGGAGTATAATAATCTCAATCCAAGCCTCTAATTTTCCTACTCTGAAAAATGTAATCAGATTCCCATAGGGGTAAATCCATATGAATTAAGACCATGGAAGAAGTGGTCAGAAAGTGACTTTTTGGACCTGAATGCCAAAACAGGTGCTCAAAGTTGACCCATTTTGTATTCCCCATCATACAATGAGACATCTATGTCTTCATCACTGGAAAAGATAAACAGTTGAGTTTAATATAATTTAAAAGCTTATTAACAGGGTTGTCCAACTATTTTAAAACGTCTTGAAAGAAAACATTTTTTTATGAAAACAATCTTTTTTTTAACCTTTAATGTCAATGATTTAAAATCTCAGATTCTTCTCATATTCGCATATGTTGTAGCTTAGAACCGATTTGAGGTTTTTGTGTTGTGCCCGCCATTGGTTGAGACACAACATGGTCTTGAATACAGGGTGTCATTTCAATCATAGAAATATAATTCATAGAATGGACCTATCCCTTCAGACCATTGCGATTCAGCTGGTACACCATTGAAATTGAACTGAAATTTTAACTTTAACTTTAGAAGCCTTTCAAAACTCAAATAGCCTACAAGTCTGCATTTCCTGCTAGGCAGGAAGATTCTCAGAAACAAAAGAGTGATCAAATTAAGATCCTACATCTGTAGGTCTCCTATGGAGGATTGACAGTATAATTTAAAACAACAGATCCTCCCATTCAACTCAACATTCTTTGATGTGTGGATGTCCAACCATCTTTGTGGTACTATTTAAAAGTCGAAATTTCTATTTGATTCCCATTTTAGTACATTTAACAGTCAAAACATGACACCCACCCTGTATTCAAGAGCATGTTGTCTCAACCGATGGCTGGCACAACACAAACACCTCAGATGATGTAAAATGTGGACAGGTTTTAGATAATTGATGCTTAAGGCAAAAAAATTACATAATTGCTGTAAATAAATAAATAAAACATTCAATAAATTCTAGAATTGTTTGACAACCCTGTTTTTGTAAACTTTTAAAAGACATCAATCTCAACCGTTTATCTTTTCTAGTGATCAAAAAAGGTCAACTTTCAGGACTTCTATCCCTTGAATGTTTTGGCATTCAGTTCCAAAAAGTAACTTTCTGAGCAAGTAAACAATGGGCAAATACTGTATGTAATGAAGCTTTTGTTCAAATCAAAAGGGGTGCTGTCAAAAAGTGATTGAATTCAAGTGGATTTACCCATAGGAAATCTTTGATTATTACCAAGATTACAGCTAATGAATCTCATACACACTGGTGTGCTTTTATCTGTCTCAGTGAGTTATGGTAAGAGTTGAGAAACTTGGGATGCTTCCCAAATGGCACCCTATTCACTATCTAGAATAGGGTGCCGTTTGGGACGCAGACCCTGCAGTGGTAATCAGCATTAGAGACTCTATTAGAGGTTGATGTAGGAGAGAAGAAAGCATCAGAGTAAACGTGTCTCCCCTCTCTCTCACCACCACTGTCACACACACAAACACTCTCCCCACTAATTCACCATTCACCACACTCAAATTCGTTTTCATTTTACCATGACAGAAAATGGAGGGATAAACCCTTATCACGATGGTCTTTTCTATTCTTCTGTGTAGATGTCACAGCCGGAGCCGTGTTGTCACCACCCTCTGCCTCTGGGGTGGTTCCATTGACCTGCAGCCCATCTGTATCCATGGAAATGCCCTCTGACCCCTCTCTGTCACTCTGTCCCCTGGTGGAGAAGGAGAAGGAGATGGAGGGAGAGGTGGAGGAGGTTGTGGAGTCGGAGGAAAAGAAGGCTAAGAGACTACTATACTGTTCTCTCTGCAAGGTGGCGGTCAACTCTGCATCCCAGCTACAGGCTCACAACAGTGGTGAGAATGAAGCTTTAATGACCTGTTTGTGTACAGGTGTGTGTCATCATCATGTTGCAACAAGTCCGTCTTCTTAATCATTGCTCTCATCGGGTCAATACCACACCAATCGATCACTCACTCCCTATCCCCAAGGGCTAGGCCATTATTGCCTTCTTGATCTGATAGGTAAAGTGTATGTTAGGACAGGGCCTCTATCTCTCTCTTGTCATCCTCCCCATTGAGATGCACCTTTATGTTGTAGCCAGATGCCCCACTTTGTTAATACTGTACTTAGTTGGCGTCTCTGCTTCTAACCTTTGGCCCATCTGACCTTTCACCCTGTCAGGCACGAAACACAAGACAATGCTGGAGGCCAGGAGCGGCGACGGAGCCATAAAGTCATTCCCCAGGTCAGGGGTCAAAGCCAAGCTGGCCCCTCCCACCGAGGTGTCAACGGGGCTCCAGAACAAAACTTTCCACTGTGAGATCTGCGATGTGCACGTCAACTCCGAGACACAACTCAAACAGGTTAGTTGTATACTGTATTTAAACTGAAATCCGCCCTTTTATGAATATTTATACATCTGCGTTCCAGAGATGAGAGGAAAAAGATGGATTTTAATTAGATTTAGTGTTTCCGTAAATTTCCTGTGACCTGGTGAATCTATGAGCTAGACTGACCCATTTATGCTAAGACATCCTCCGTCTCCCTCATCCTTGTAGAATCTCATTCCATACTAGTAGTATTCCTGCATACTTCCGAGTCTTTGTTCTGTTTCACATTCCATTCTTCCAGTTCTACTACAACATATTCTAGCTTTCGCTGCCCCTTGTTATCATTATGCCTGCTTACTGAGACATCCAGTCACCCATAGTCACTCTTTTAACCTCTTCTACCCTTCTCACGCTAACCATACCATACCCTTCTCTCCCGTTCTTCATTACTTACTCTCTCCTCTCTCTCTCTCTATGGCAGACCAACACTACTGCCCAAACACATCACCACCAACCACCTCGGAAACAAACAAACCACAATCGTGTTTCACCCACGACTCATCTCTCCGCCTGAGAGAGCGGCAGGTTAACGAAACTCCCAATAACAAACCTTTGCCACCTATTGTGTCGCCACCCGTTCCATTTGAACCAGAAACAATGTTGGATTACTGGGTGTATGGTCTTATGTTGTGTGTTGTGTTTGGTGTGTCGTCTTTGGGTGTTGTGGTGTGTGTGTTGCGTGTGGTGTGGTGTTGGTGGTGTGGTTTGGTGGTGTGTTTTGTTTGGTGTGTGTATAAAGTGAAAACAGTCACGACCCTTACGCAACATGACGCCAGGGCACCTGTAGTTACCTAATCAAATAATGGGCACCCCTGAAATATTAACCATCAATCAGTACGTGAAGCACCACGCCCTCACACCCCAGAGCCCTTCCCCAAGGAAAACGGGAGCCAAATTGTAAAGGAAAATTGAACAGTACTAGAGTGGATGAAAACATGCGGGGCAGCCCGACACCCTACGAACGGCGCCGCACCCCCCAACCCCATGCAGCTGGAGAAGAATTTAACCGCATGACGGACAGAACAGAAGGCGTGCCACAACCACCGTGCGAAAAGAACGGACGAAAAGATCTGCAAAACACCCCGATCAACCCCGGGAATTCACCACGGGGCAGACCACCACAGTACCAAAAAACACCCATCGAATGCCCCCCCCCCCCCCCACCCAATTTCCCTCACACCCCCACCCCCCCACCCCTCAAGCGCCCTAGCGGGCACATGAGTGCCGGGCAGGCCAAATCTCATCTCCCCAGGCACCGCAGACTGCCGCCCCGCCAAATGAAGGGCCAGACAGGGTGCAGTAGGTGCAGGGAGCTGGCCAAACACACATGCAGGACAACGCACGCACCCCACCAGCTAAGCAACAACCAACCAACGCCACAGAGCGTCACGTACAGTCCGTGGGCCAAAACAAAGAGACATACCTCCCCCAACACCCCAAAACACAGTCGCGCGCCACAGGTGAGAGGACAGGCCGTCGCCGAGACCGGAAAAGAATGACACTGAGAAGTGAGACAGTGGTATCCCAGGTCGCAACCCACGCCCGCAAGCGCGGAAAGCGGCAGCAGGCTGCAGAACCAAAACGTGGCGGAAGACCAATCTCACCACAGGGCACAAAACAACGGAATACAAAAGGATCAGAAAACGGGAGGCGCCTAGTTCCGCCGGCCAAAAAGCATACGCCACAATACCAGACAAATACCAGGGAAGAATCGACGACGACGCAGCGGCCAACGGAGGAGCAGGCAGATCGGTGACGCAACAGGCAGGCCAAACAGTCAACCCAGACCCGACAACAGGTACCACAGCCGTCGGCGAAAACCGAAAAAAGACGCAAGCAACTTACACACAAATACCCCCAAGAAGAACAAAGCACAACCAGGTGTTAGAGGAGGTTGCAACAGATGTAACATAAGAAAAATTATCCAGTAACCAGAAGGGTGCACACCCTCTGCAGGAACGCGAAACGGGACCAGGCAGCCGCCAGAGCCGAAAGTGGCACAGCTATTGGAAGCCAACCGGAACGCAAGGATGGACAAGGAAGCACACACGTGTCCAAAGAACGCAGCTGACAAGGCAGCGCAGGAGCAAAAACCAACCAGAGCGAAAAAGGCGAACCGAACAAGCACACACCAGACCAAAAAAAGCCACAGAAATCCACAAACAGAGGTCCCGCCGCAAGAAAAACAGGACCTACCAAGCCCGTAACACCCCGCAAACGAACATCAGAAACGGCAGACCAAAACCGTAGCACCGACAAACCCCCATACCGCGTAACAAACGCCAAAACAACCAGCCGGCCACCCGTAAGCACCGGAGGAGAGCCATACAGAACCACACCGTGCAGAAAAAGCACAGACACTCCGACCAAAAACCGAAAACGCCAACCAGAAAACAACAGCGCGCAAACCAAAAACTCCGGCAACACCACACGCCGAGATACCGCGCCACCGACTATGAACAGGGCACAGAGAGCGCGACGACGACACAGAAAAGAACGCGCAAACAGAAACCGGGAACCCCAACGCGCAGACCAACGAAGGACCGGCCACAAACAACCAACCCACACACCACAAACACCAACGCAATCACGCGAAAGCCGACGCCCCACAACCTACGTCAACCCAACAAACCAGCGCATAACGAAACCAGACCTCACCCACAACTCACAGAGAGAGGAAACAGAAACGCCCAAAACACCCACGACAGCACCCCAAACAGACCAGACAAGAAGCAAAAGCAAAAGGGCAAAACAGCAAAAAACGAGAGCAGAAGAGAAAAAAGCCAAAAAGAAACAGAGCGAAGACGGACAAACAATGAGTAACACACACGACAATCGAGGAGGTTACAAGTGAAGATTAAGCGAAACAGAAGCAAAAGACGACAAGCAGTCAGAGAGCGAGCCCGCGGAAAAGCAACTAAGCGTGACCGAAACCAGAGAAAAAAATCAGCCCCCCAAACCCACACCCGACGGCCAGCCAGTCGAACAAATAAACAGGGGGAACCAAAACAGGCACAAGCAAACACTCAACACCCAAACCCATCCAAACACCACACCATACAACAACAGACAAAAACGCAGAAGAAACATTAAGGTACGAAAAAAAAACACAAAACGACAACAACGAGCAAGGAAAAAACAGCCACCAAGAGACCACTGACCACCGCACGGACACAACCACATAGAAACCGGCCACAGAAGAGAAGGCGAAAGAAAAATACGGAAAGAGCGCGCGAAATAGCAGACACACTGGAAGCAACGCAACACACACAAAGCCAAAACACCGAACCAGAGGACACGCGAAACAGCACAGAGGAGGCCCCGCTCGCGCCCTACCCCGCAACCCCGAAGAAGAAAAACCTATAACAGAAACTCACCACAAGACCAGCGGCAGCAGACCAGCGGAAACAAAACACAGCAGACCCAAGATCCACACGAAACGGCACCGAACCGGCAAAACAGCCAAGCGGACGTAAACCCAAAGAAACAGAGAGGACGCGAAGAAGAACAAACCGCGCGAAGACAACCCCATCACACCCTAAGGAAAGGGAACAAACCCACCAGACCACACCCGCGACGGCCGAACACGTAAACCCAAAACACAGAGACGAAAAAAACTAACGATAAAGAAGGAGCGGGCCCAAAAGCCCGCAACCAAGACAGAAAACCCAGCACATCACACAGCGGGGTACCGACCCAGCGACGAACCAGAACCCCTGAGAGACGCGACCCCACACACAACCAAAAGAAAGAAAGCCACACCCCAGCACCGAACTGCGGCCGGGCACGAACGACCGAACGCCAGAAATCCGGAAAAAAGCAGAAAACAGTCCGGAGGAACGACACAAGCGCAAACCCCCGCCCCCACGCCGGCGCGCGCACCCCCCGAGGCCGCAGCACCGGCTACCCAAAAAGCAAACCAGGGCGCAGCACATAGGCAACAGCGTCGACGCCAGGACCCCCACACCCACACCAGACCCCAGGGAACCAAAGTCCCCCACGCACACCTCCCCTCACCCCAGACGAGCAAAACGCCACGAAACATGAGATGCCAACGACAACCAGACACCCAACAGACTCACAGACGGAGGCTAAAAAGCCACAAACGAGACGCACCTGCCGCGAAGAATCAGACCACGCAAAGGCCCGCACAAGCCAGGCCGACACCCACGGGATAAGCGGCCGCGAGAACAAACGAACAGAAAAAGACCTAAAACGTAACCCCAACACAACCTACTAACCCACCCCCGCATAGCACCGCGCCCCACACACACCCGCCCGCCCGCCCGCCTGCACCGAACAGGCAGACCGCCAAAGCAGAACCAGACCCGGGGCCAAAAAACATCCACGTGCGGAGCAACACAGGAACAACCCCGCCACGAACACAACACGCACAACACTCGGCCCGATAAACCACAAACAACAACACAAAGACAGACACACACAACCCAACGACGCCCCGCGACAAAACATCAGAGTCATAAGAACAAGCGGCGGAGCTGAAAACAGCGCACAACAATAAAGCGGAAAAAAAAGAAGAACCAGAACAACCCGCCGTGGGAAACGCCACAATCAGAGAGCCCAAGCAAACAGACCGGAGCCACCAGCCGTGGCGCGTGCGGAACAGCGAGCCACACAAAAACGACGGGCAACAGACCGCAATACACCAGGAAACTACCAAATCCCCTCCACCACAACCCAGAAAACCGAGACGAACCCGCCCAACACACCGCAAACAGAAATACGAAGACAGTGACGCAAAGCCAACAGAATAACACGATCAAAAAGGCCCAGCCCGACCCGGCCCCACAAGACAGAGCCAAGGTCGGCGCACCGGGCGCCGCCCGAATACCGGCCTCAACAGCGAAGAGAGCCACCCAGCTGACACGATACAAGCGCCAGCAACCCACCGCACACAAGCAAGACCACGTCCGACGGCTGACACGCAACCGCACAGCAACCATCCACCCACCGCTCAGCCCACCCGAGCAAGACCAACATACGACGGCGCCAGCCGCCCCGCCAACCTACACACAAACAGCGCAGCACGCGCAGCCAAACTACCTCGAACCCTCCAACAACACCAAGACCGGACGCACCCAGCGAGCCATCCCCCCGACCAAATGACCTCACCAAACCCCAGAGCACTACCGCTGGTGCTCACTATTCACGCCCGAGCCCACCGAGCGCCAGCGCGATCCCGGCGCCAACCCAAGCGTGGAACTAACGCTGGTAGCACCAGCTCAGGACACACCAACTACAGCAACACGCCACAACCAAACAAGCCCGCACCGCACAACAACAGCAAACCCACAACCAAACCATATCAGACCGTCGCGAAGGCCTACCAAGCCGCGAAAGAACGACGGGCCAAACCAGAGCAACACACGGGCCCAGGCCCGCAAACCCAAACACCGCCCCGCACCACCCAATGCCCGCAAAACACGCACCACACCGAGCACCTCCCAGCCGAAAAACCAGCCAAAAAACCGGCCGGAACACCCCGCAAAAAAAACCAAGAACACAAAGCAGACCCTGCCACCCCAACGAAGCCCGATCCAGTCACAAAAACACCCACAGACCCCCCAAGAACAAACCCAGAACAAACAACACCACCAAACAAAAGCACCAAAGCCAAAACACGAAAGCCAAAAAACAGCCCACACCCACCACACGAAAAAACGCCCACCGAAACAAACAGCAGGCAAAGCAAGCACGACCCCACGCACCCCGACACCAACCAAGAAACACCCACAAAACAAAACAAGCACTAACAAGGACGCACAGGCAACAGGGGCGAGAGGACGAAGAGAAAACGAAACAAGGCGCTAAACGGGGAAAACAAACAAAACAAGCACGACCATGCAATCCACCGGACCGTCTCACTAGGCACTGTGGGCCAGCGGCATGCACCCAGCCACGCATAGTTCTCGAAGACAAAGCTCAAACCGCAACATTAACAAAACTAGCCTACGTGCACCGCTGGCACGACCGGGCCTAAGCGGTGACCCCTCGGTCAACACCAACTCGAGCGGCAACTCAGCTACACCGTGGCTGTCGCAAAGCTCGCGCGCCGGTGCACCAACGTGACTCGCAGAGAGAGGTGCAGGGGGCAAATGGGAAGCCGGGCCCGACCGCGCAGCTCGGAGGCCCACAGACCCGTAAAGCCCACCGGCCAAGCTCCCCGGAGATAGTCAAGATCGCGTCCGGTGCCGGCCAGGGCGCAGCCAATCCACACACGCATACTCTCCGTCGATCCAGACACACCATAGCTCGCTAAAACCTGCTATCGGCGCCCGCGCACCAACACCACGCCAAACACACCAGCACAGGCACCATAACACCCAGTGGCCCCAAGCCGTAAGTCCCACACCCCTTCGACCTATTTCTACCCATCGAGCATCTCCAACCCGACCTCTCCTCCGTCTCACGCCAACAGTACTGTATATAAGCTTGTCTCCTGGCCACCCCTAACATCAACACCCACCCACGCGCAACGCCCCAAACCCCCCACACAACCTGCACAAACCAACCGCTCGGAGTCCAGCCACGCCACCAATGAGCCACACCACCCACAACCCTCAAAACCCAGGTCACCCCACAACACGCCACGCCGCCAGCCGCCCAAACAACCAAGCAAAAAGCCACGACCCGGAACACCGACAACATCCACGCAGAAGCGCAGGCCCTTAGATACTACTAACCTTGCAACTGCATATACAAAATATTCCTACAGCATATCGATACAGGCCTCACAAATCTTAGCCCGGGCATCACCGCGACCCTGTCGCGTAAGGCATCTTTCTAGGTTGGGTCATGACGCTATCATTAGTACTAACCGCTTTACCATGCTAACAAATACTTGATACGCCCTCGCCAGTACAAGCCCACCGGCAAACAGCCGGCCAAGTGACACACTGAACTCGAGCGGAAATAGGAACCACAGCAACAGTGAAACCCAACCAGCCCAAAAAATCGAAACAAACGCACCTCTGCTCTCAGTATTCAAGGATATTTGCCACCGATCTTACAGTATAGCTCTTAGTGGTCTTAGCTCGTACCATATCTCGCGTTGTTGCCGCGACCACTCGCCTAACTCGCGTCTTACTGCTCAACAGGGATAACAAGTTCTGTACATGTGGCGTGTCGGTATCGTCGCCCCCCCCCCCCCCCTCCTCTCTCCACCCGCCCCTCTCTCTCTCCTCAGCACAATCAGTAGTAGAAGCATAAAGACCGTGCGACAGGAAGCCAAGCCAAGCCCAGTTTAGCCCCTATGGTCTGCCGTCTCAACGCAACCAGAATCTACAGACGAGTGAGTACCGACATTATTGTTCTTTTGGCAGTACTTTACTGAGTGTTTTGTTGTGGACTTTGTGGTTTACATCTGGTATGATTGGATTGGAGTGTTTTGTAAAGTGTTATGTAGATTGTGGATACAGGTTGATAGCGTGTTATGTTTGCGATCACGTTTATGATTTAATTGTAGCACGGTTGTGATCACGTTGTGATTTTAATTGTAGGATGGTTGTGATCATGTTGTGATTTATTGTTAGTACTGGTTGTGATCACGTTGTGATTGTAAGTTGTAGACTGGTGTTATCACGTTGTGATTTAATTTTAGACTGGTTGTGACGATCTGTGGATTTAATTGTAGACTGGTTGGTGATCAGTGTCATTGTGATTTAATGTAGACGGTTGTGATCATGTTGTGATTTAATTGTAGACTGGTTGTGATCATGTTGTGATTTAATATAGACAGGTTGTGATCATGTTGTGATTTAAATGTAGACTGGTTGTGATCATTGGTTGTGATTTTAATTGATAGACTGGTTGTGATCATGTTGTGATATAATTGTAGACTTGGTTGGCGATCTACTGTCCTTGTGAGTTAATTTGGCAGACTGGTTTGTGATCACGTTGTGATTTAATTGGTAGACTGGTTTTGACTCATGGTTGTAATTAATTTGTAGATGGTTGTGATCATGTTGTGATTTAAATGTAGATCCTGGGTTGTATCAGTGTGATTTAAATTGAGACTGGTTTGATCACGTTGTGATTTAATTGTAAGCTGGTTTAGTCACGTTGTATTTAATTGTAGACTGGTTGTGTTATTCACGTGTTGTGATTTAAATGTATAGACTGGTTGTGATCATGTTGTGATTTAATTGTAGACTGGTTGTGATCATGTTGTGATTTAAATGTAGACTGGTTGTGATCAGTGTGATTTAAATGTAGACTGGTGTTATCCATGTTGTGATTTTAAGTGTAGACTGGTTGTGATCATGTTGTGATTTAATTGTAGAATGGTTTTGATCACGCTGTGTGTGGTTTCCAGGTTGGGATCACTCTGAGGAAGGAGCAGGACTTGGCAAAGCCTCTCGTCTCGTGCCTCTTACAGCGCCATCTCTCCCTCGCTGCTGCTGCTGCCATGGCAACCCTGTCCCCGTTCCATTTGCGCCCTGCCCCTACATCTGGCTCCGCCCTCTTTCAGACTCAGCCCCTCCACCAGACCCTATTACATCCTGCCCCAGGACCTCTCCGTACGGCACATACATCAGTTCTGTTCTCACCGTACTGACTCAGACCTGAACCAGATTTGGCCTACTCCTGACTCAGACCCATGTCAGATGGACCAGAACCCAACAGAATCTGTGGGACCAGTGCAGACAAAATGCAGTCTGTAAAGTTGGAAACAGAGCTGGGATCAGATTCAGAGTATTTATCTCTACTGACCATCTTGGACCAGGGTGTCTATGTTGGTTTTTGTGCCATGCTTGAGTGTGTTCGATCGTGTGTTTGTCATGAAATATGAGTATTGTTTTTCAATAAAGAATTTGTTGCTTACCTTGATACTAATCCCTCTTTGGGTCCCGTTCAAGAATTTCTCAAACTGAAATGAATTAAGAGACTCAGATCCTTCATTTTGGCTTCAAACGATGGGCCTCAATTATTTATTACTTAGAGTACAGGTAATCCCCTTGGCTTAACTTCTTCAGATAAATCACAACAGGAATGTGCTCCTTGACCGTGACTTTATTGTCTGGGAGATGCTGCTGTGCACAGGAGGACCCAGGCCCCATGAATCTCTGTAGAGATCCATTTAATCAGACATATGTTGGTAAATCTAATGTTTTGGTGGGAGGTAGTCTATAAGAAGGGGTTAACCCCTATCAAATAGAACTATTCGACATCCTTAACAAGATTTTTTACAATATACGTACATATTATCATATGTTTGTATGGCAATCAAAGCAGGGAGGGGGGTCTTCAAGAGGGGTTATCCAAAGTATAAGAGGTAGTGGTAGTGCATATGAAAACAGTTGTGTGCATTGTGCCTACAAGCTACATACAGATACAGGATTGTGTCGAGGTACAGATCTGGGGAAGGGTACCAAAAAATGTCTGCAGCATTGAAGGTCCCCAAGAACACAGTGTCCTCCATCATTCTTAAATGGAGGAAGATTGGAACCACCAAGACTCTTCATAGAGCTGGCCGCCTGGCCAAACTGAGCAATCGGGGGAGAAGGGCCTTAGTCAGGGAGGTAGGTGACCAAGAACCCGATGGTCAGTCTGACAGAGCTCCAGAGTTCCTCTGTGGAGATGGGAGAACCTTCCAGAAGGACAACCATCTCTGCAGCCCTCCATCAATCAGGCATTTATGGTAGTGGCCAGACGGAAGCCACTCCTCAGTAAAAGGCACATGACAGCCCGCTTGGAGTTTACCAAAAGGCACCTAAAAGACTCTCAGACCATGTGAAAGAAGATTCTCTGGTCTGATGAAACCAAGATTGAACTCTTTGGCCTGAATGCCAAGCGTCACGTCTGGAAGACACCTGGCACCATCCCTACGGTGAAGCATGGTGGTGGCAGCATCATGCTGTGGGGATGTTTTTCAGCATGCAGGGACTGGGAGACTAGTCAAAGTACAGAAAGACCCTTGATGAAAACCTGCTCTAGAGCGCTCAGGACCTCAGACTGGGGCGAAGGTTCACCTTCCAACATGACAATGAACTGAACCACACAGCCAAGACAACGCAGAAGTGGTTTCGGGCCAAGTCTCTGAATGTCCTTGAGTGGCCCAGCCAGAGCCTGGACTTAAACCAAATTGAAAAGCTCTGGAGAGACCTGAAAATAGCTGTGCAGTGACGCTTCCTATCCAACCTGACAGAGCATGAGAGGATCTGAAGAGAAGAATGGGAGAAACTCCCCATCGGTGTGCCAAGTTTGTAGCGTCATACTAAAGAAGACTTGAGGATGTAATTCCTGTTAAAGGTGCTTCAACAAAGTACTGAATAAAGGGTCTGAATACTTCTGTAAATGTGAAATTTCCGTTTTTTTTTAATACATTTGCAAAAAAGAAAAAAAAAGTTTTTGCTTTGTCATTATGGGGTAATGTGTGTAGATTAATGATTTTTGTTTTGTTGAATATGGCTGTAATATAACAAAATGTGGAAAAAGTCAAGGGGTCTGAATACTTTTCGAATGTACTTTATCTAAGGAACTGTTTCAGAGGAAGACGTGTTTATAATCAGCTGAATCCCAGTCGACCTTCAGTGACTAAGAATACCAGCATACATCTGAGAGAAAAGTAGAAGTGCTTTTTGGGGATTCTAATGGTACATGTAAAGTGCTTTTAGCCTAATGGCCACGATGAAGGAAGGCTCTTATATAAACAACGTCCCACTCATTAGATCAGATCTTCTGCTGCTCTTACGGATGTGCTTGAAGGATCTAAGAAGCACTGCCCATTCTCTTCAACTCAGGTTTGTTTCCAGTGGTTTGAGATGAGATTAGCGAGATGGATTGTGTGTGTGTATGTAACATTTTAGATATGCTTCAATTTACCACTTCAATCATTTCAGAGGTCATGACCTTTATGTTACCTTTGAACCTACTGCATTGCTCATGGAGTGGTGTCATCAGTCTCTCAGAAATAAACCCGATTCCTGCTATATTAGAAACTTTCACAGAAGTCCGCCACTAATGCTAGTATCTACTCACAGTTGCTCCAGTACTAATAACTAAATTCGCCTGGAAAGAAAATCACCCCTCGCTCGATCACAGCAGCATCCTCATCCTCCCTCTCAGCATGGCTGCCATATTGCTTACATTCATTCTCTGGAGCCGTGATTGAGAACATCTGTGTGTGGGATACTCAGGGTAATATTTAATATTCCAGCGCTTGTCAGACAACAGACCCCCTTTTAGCCCTCTGGCCAAGCCCGGCTGCTCTGCTCTTCACCTCATTCTGTCTCTCACTTCCTCTCCCTTTCTTTTTCTCCTTCTCCCGCTCCTCCTCCATCTCAATCTCTCTCTTGCTGTCTCACTCACACGCACGCACACAATAAAAAGAATAATTGATTCAACTTTTAAAGAGCTAT
The DNA here is from genome assembly GCF_002910315.2 of Salvelinus sp. IW2-2015. NCBI lineage: Eukaryota > Metazoa > Chordata > Actinopteri > Salmoniformes > Salmonidae > Salvelinus > Salvelinus sp. IW2-2015. The sequence continues at coordinate 1,405,560 of NC_036869.1, read as the reverse complement.
TCAACACATGAAGAATATCAAAGCGCTTTAAAGCAACAAAACAATACAACAACTTTAGAGACAAATTACTTAATTCATGAGATGGAAGGTCATGAGAGGGTCGGGAAAGTTCATGGCTTGAATGTTCATTGGAGGAAGGTGGTCAAAGGGGGCAAGCAAACAGAGATGGTCTCTGAAGCAAGTCTGGGGGGCCGGCAGGCAGCACGGCGTCATCAAGGTGTCTCACCATCCCTGCTGTCTGTGTGGCTTCTCCATGATAGGATTTGGATTGAGTTTAAACTCAGCTACTCCAGTTCATGGACTCTGTATAAGGGTAGCTAGTTAGCTACTCCTTCAATACTAACAAAATGAATCACCCACTTGAGTGAAGCTATGGTAGTCAAGTGGTGCCAGAAAGCACACCACATTTCAATAATAACTCAAAAGTAGCCTTCCAACTTAGTCTTCCCTTAGATCCTCATCCTCATGCAGTCTATCACAGTGCCATCCGTTTTGTCACCAAAGCCCCATACACTACCCACCATTGCGACCTGTACGCTCTCGTTGGTTGGCCCTCGCTTCATACTCGTCGCCAAACCCACTGGCTACAGGTTATCTACAAGTCTCTGCTAGGTAAAGCCCCACCTTATCTCAGGTCACTGGTCACCATAGCAGCACTCACTCGTAGCACGCGCTCCAGCAGGTATATCTCACTGGTCACCCCCAAAGCCAATTCCTCCTTTGGTCATCTTTCCTTCCAGTTCTCTGCTGCCAATGACTGGAACGAACTGCAAAAATCTCTGAAGCTGGAGACTCATATCTCCCTCACTAGCTTTAAGCACCAGCTGTCAGAGCAGCTCACAGATCACTGCACCTGTACATAGCCCATCTGTAACCAGCCCATCTATCTACCTACCTCATCCCCATACTGTATTTATTTATTTTGCTCCTTTGCACCCCAGTATCTCTACTTGCACATTCATCTTCTGCACATCTACCATTCCAGTGTTTAATTGCTATATTGTAATTACTTCGCCACCATGGCCTATTTATTGCCTTAACTCCCTTAACTTACCTCATTTGCACTCACTAGCCGTTTGTTTGTTTGGCAAGCTAGCTAATGTTAGCTGGCAATTGTTTTGATTCGAATGCCAGCCAGTGTCTGGAGGTTGAGGATGGAGAAGCCGAAAGCAAGACGCCACAGCAGAGTTGTGCAGTGATTTTTTTATATTTTAAATTTCACCTTTATTTAACCAGGTAGGCTAGTTGAGATCAAGTTCTCATTTGCAACTGCGACCTGGCCAAGATAAAGCATAGCAATTCGACACATACAACAACACAGAATTACACATGGAATAAACAAAACAGTCAATAATACAGTAAAACAAAAGAAAACAAAAGTGTTTGTGTCACACTGCTTTGCTTTATCTTGGCCAGGTCGCAGTTGCAAATGAGAACTTGTTCTCAACCAGCCTACCTGGTTAAATATATATATTTAAATCACTGCACAACTCTGCTGTGGCGTCTTGCTTTCGGCTTCTCTCCATCCTCAACCTCCGGACACTGGCTGGCATTCGAATCAAAACAATTGCCAGCTAACATTAGCTAGCTAGCCAAACAAACAAACGGCCTAAGACTGTAACTGAGGTGGCCTGTAATAGTAAAAAGAACGGACACAAGTTTATGTCTGCAAAGTCCTGTCGCTTTCTTTATTCTGAAGAATGTTTTTTTCTCTTGTTCAATTGTCAATTTTCTTGTTTGTACTTTTAAAACATTCACATCAAACAAGTGCACACTTTCAATTACACAACATAAATGCACTTTACCTAAAGAATTCAGAATTATAAAATATTCCACAAATAACCCTGTCTTACTGTATGATTTCAAATGAAAACCAAAATGTATGTCACATTCATTCAACAGAAACACTTATATATGAAGACATAAATAATTTAATGTATTTCTACATACTGCTACCGATATAGAAAACTGACAATACATTCAGCTGTAAGATAGTGGCACCTCCGTAAAATCGTCTCTTCTCATGCACCCGCACTGTCTGCACTAAAAGTCCACGCTCCAGACTGAGCGTGCACGGCCAGTTTACCAGCTCATGAGCACAATTTTACATAAAACCAATAACATGTTAAAAAATAAATAAAATAAAAACCTCAGAAATTCCTAACAAATGGATTCTTTATAAAATATCCTAGACAAAATTCAGTACAAGTAAGCTACTCAGTAAACATAGTCTCTGTGACTTGTAAATTGTTTTTACCTCAGCTAGCATCAAGCTAACATATACTCTCACTCATTGTAAATCATGTTCTTCTCTCACTCAGTTCGACACAAAACCTTTCCTAATGTGATTATACCTTGACAAAGTTGTTTTACAGCATGTTATTGCATATTCATTCTATATTAGAACGTTTGGAAGTTCTGTTACATACATGTAATAGTAGAAAAAATMGACACAWGTTTACGTCTGCACAGTTCTGCCGCTTTCTTTATTCTGAAGAATGGTGCGTGTGCTTGGCCAGAACATGCTGTTTCTCCTACTACCACAACGCAACAGCGTCATCTATTGGCCTGATGGAATACTAACGCTAAAGCATGTAGAATATGCAATTTTGATTAATTAAGACAAATATATAATCAAATTGGTTAAAAATAATAATAAAGTGGTGTCTGTTTTTAGTGAGTTTGTTTTCAACCCAGTACACTCTCCCCTCCTCTTTTTGATGACTRCTGACATCTATTTGTTTGCTGTCTATAGTCAAGTCAATTTCTAGTCAGTGTATAGCATGTCCAGACAAGTGGTGTTCCTTTGTGCCAGTAACCTCCTTGTGACACTGGATAAGTCATTATGTTTCCAGGCACCATGTAAAAATTGAGCACAACTGTGTTTGCTCCTTGTCTCCATAACTGGTATGACGGTTGTGTTATGTGGAGTGGAACAGGGGAACCCAAGAGCAGACTCAGACGCGAAGACTGGGATGAAGTAACCAAGGTATTTATTGATACACAGGGGAAAGATGGAGTGCAGGCCAGGGGAAGCTCGGGCAGGTTGCAGGAAACCAAGTGCGGAGGCTAAGGCTGGAGCGAGAGGGGTTGGAACAGGGTAAGCAGGTCCGGAGGGAGAATCCAAGGGAGCAGTAGAGTGGGGTAACCAGGACAGAGTAGCAGGATGACGTGACGTAGGACTGGAGACAGGAAGCAGAGTCAGAGTGGGCAGAATGAGCAGAGTTTACGATCTAGCAGCGTGGAAGTGGCAGGGCTGAGTATTTGTAGAGGTCTTGATTATGGAACAGGTTGCAGCTGGTGGGGATCTGCTCTGACTCCAGCACATCTGTCTCCGCCCACACAATCACACACACACAGAGAGAGGGGGAGTTGGAGAAAGCACTAGGGGTGTGGCGGCAGGTCAAGGATCCACAGAATGAGCAGTAGAGGGCGTGGCAGGAGCAGATGTAACAAGTTGTCCCAGACTCTCATAGCTAAACATTTCTCTGGGCGTTCCAGTGCGCTTGGACCTTCTCACAGGTAAGTCTTCCTTTCCATTGATCTCTTGCCTCTGTACTAGCACAACATCTTGGAGTTCCTCCTGCACTTCATCCTCCACTCCATGCTGTTCAGGTCCTTCAGACTGCTGCTGGATCTGTTCTATCTTCTGTGCCACTGTAGGTCTGAACTCCTGAGCAGTAGCTTGCAGTCTGGTATGTCACTCTGGTTGACTTGGTTGTTGTCTGACATCGATCTGATGGACCCGAGGACTGTGCTGGTTAGTATAGTAGCTTTCCTCTTCATCTGAACTGTCAGATTCTTTGTCAATCAGGTTACTGATGGTTGTCTGTTTTTGTCTTGACAGGAGACAGTGTGTCAGCGTCTGCATTCATTTTCCCAGGCCTGTATTTCAAGTCGAAGTGAAAGTCGGCCAACTCCCCAACCCAGCGGTGACCTACTGCATTGAGTTTAGCTGTGCTCAGAACATATGTCAAAGGGTTGTTGTTTGTGTTTACGGTATAAGGTGGGTGCATAGTATAGATAGTCTCTAAATTTGTCACAGATTGCCCATTTAACTGCTAAAAACTCAAGTTTGCCAGAGTGGAGGTGGTAGTTTTTCTCTGCTGGAGTTACCGTTCTGGACCCATACCGATTACACATAGTCTCCCGTTCTCATGTTGGTAAAGGACAGCCCCTAGACCCTCATTGGAAGCGTAAGTGTGTAGCAAAAATGGTAAGTCACAGTCTGGGTATGCTAATATGAGTGAATTGGTTAGCATGTCAACCAACTTGGCTATGATGGCTCTGTGTACAGCCGTCCACTGAACTGGTGTCTCTGGATGCTGTTGTCCATTGCTAACCTTTTTGGCCTGGGTTTTTCCTCTGGTTGATTTGGGCTTTTCTTCTGATGGACTTTGTAGCAACTCAAATATGGGTTTGGCCATCCTGGAGAAATCTTGGATGAACGACATGTAGTAGCCGAAGAACAGTCTACACAGCTCTGACTAACTAGCATAGGCACATGTATGGCCATTTTCCCATGTTTACTACTAAGAAGCTCCAGGGACACTTCAATTCATCCATCAATGGGGACAGTAGTTCAGCTTGCTGCAGTCATGTGGAGCCGGCCTTCAGTTAACAAAGTCTCAAGGGGTTGGATCTCAAGAGTTCTCTACTGGGAAACAGTGCTGCTACATCAGTAACCCTCATCAACCCAGATACCTGCTTTGCAACCAGGGGTGCTGCATGTGCTGACCCATTGCTCACTGCGTCTTTGGTTGTTGATGTGTTGTTGGTCTCGGTCAGTGACTGATAATAGTATCAGTCAGTCATTGTCTGTGACTGATAATAGTTCATCAAGTTGATCATGCAGGTGAAGTAGATAGGACAATCCCTCGTCCTCCAGCTTCAGTATCTCCTCACCCATGACCAAAGTTCTGGTTCGTTAGACTCCGATGCCTCTGGAATGTCTCTTTCGCTCTCGTTGTCTAGTGCCATTGATAGTGTGTGCAGCTGGCTTCCATTCATTGATGGGCGGCAGGGACAACTCTCAAAGTTGTCCCTGTAGCCTCAGCTCTCTGGATAACTCTTGCAGCCATTCATGGCAGCTCTGACGTCTGTATCACCCAGTTTTAGGATCAGCAATTCACCAGATGGTAGCGCTATCCTGGACGAGCCCCCAATCCTGCTACTCCGTGCTGGATTCTGATGATATTAATTAGCTATATTAATTGTTAATTCTTAAAACAAAAAGTTTGTATGGAAGAAATACCATAATTGATTCATTATAAAAAATATTTACAAAATGTACAGCAGCTCTCTGCCAAGGCAACCACAAAGTCACAACACAAGGCTGTAACAAGTTTATTTTTTTTTGCACTGAGATGATGTCATAATGATGTTACAAGGTTGTTGTAGTACTGAGATGATGTCACAATGATGTTACAAGGTTGTTGCAGAGCCATTTATTTAGAGAGTTAATGAGAATAATAATTTATTCAACTTATATAGTGCTTCAAAGCGCTTCAAAGCACAAAAGACAAGAGATTTAGAAAAACAACATCACAACATCATGAGATGGACAGTCATTAGAAAGTTCATGGCTTGACTGGTCATCTGTATTAAGCCTCAGGATAAGACCTAGATGCAGACAGTTCGAATCACAGATGTTTATTTACAAAACAGGAGGCAGGCAAATGACAGGTCAAGGGCAGGCAGAGGTCAGTAATCCAGGGCAGTCACTCAGGTACAGAACAGCAGCCAGGCTCAGGGTCAGGGCAGGCAGATGTCAGTAATCCAGGGCAGTGTCAGAAAGGTACAGAACGTCAGGCAGGCTCGGGTCAGAGCAGGCAGAATGGTCAAAACTGGGAAGACTAGGAAAAACAAAACTAGAGCACAGGAAACACGGGAACACGCTTGTAGGCCTTGACGGGAGAAGACAAACTGGCAACAGACACAAAAAAAAAACGCAGGTATAAATACACAGGACATAATGGGGACAAATGGGAGAAACTTCAACATTTTATGTTCGCCATGTTAGCGCCCCATAAACATTACATGGGAATATTTTATAATGCTATGTAACTTAATGTCTAGAATTAGAACAGTATAAACTATTCTAATATATTTGTGTGTTGGCCAAACACAAATATATGACTCTGGGTTGTTGTAGTGGTGCTTAGATGATGTCACAATGGCATTAGAATGTTGGTGGGCCCATGGCCATAGAATTTGGAATTAGAATACTAGAATGGACAAGAATCTTCTGACGATGGTCCAAAAGTCAGCCATGTTGGTCTCGGAGTTGGTCAATTTTTTATTGTTTATTTTATTMWWRWTTTTATTTAACTAGGCAGTTAAGAACAAATTCTTATTTACAATGATGGCCTACCCCGGTCAAACCCTCCCCTAACCAGGACAACGCTGGGCCATCACAGTGCTGTGATAAGAAATTGTGTAAAACAATGCATGTGAAGAATTGATCTGCACTGTATGTGTGTTAGCTAGCTAGCCAGTCAGTTTTAGAGGTTTGATTCCATACATTTGTCAAATGAACTGCCAATATCCAAACATTCCATTCAAGCAATGCAGTCAATCCACAGCCAATCCACTGGCTCAAATCAGTTGATGATAGGACTTAGACAAGTTATAAATGCAACAAGTACTGACATTGTATCATATAATAGCACTCACAGCTTTCAAAGCCCCATTCTGTAACTTTGTAGGTTCATGACATCCTCCCTCTAGTAATTTAATAGGATCTCTATAGCAATGATGTCACAATTATGTTGTTATCCCAAGCTGATGCTAGAAAAATGTTCTAGCCATGTACAATGTTACAATTTCAAAATGTTTATACTGTAGCTCAGATTGTTACAAAGCCTCTTTTTATAACGTTAGATTGTTAGTGTTTCTCTATTATAAAGTAGGTAAAGCAATGCTATTTTGATGCAGCAATGTCAGATTGAACACTGTTCTTCTATATAAGGGAGCAACACACAAATCGTCTCAACAGTGTTCGAGAAAGGCATCTGTCTAAAATTGACTCTATAAAACAATAATCCCAGATTTTCTGGGTTGTTTCTCTTTAAGTGTTTGCTTTGGGTCTGATTGGCTCTCTCTGCGCTAGGATTTCATTATCATAAATTGTGTGCTTGGCTCTCCACATTTTCCACATTTAATTTTGGGTTGTGTTTTTTGGCCTGGGGAGGGGGAGCAGAGAGTACAGCTAATGCATTACATCTGCTGGGAGGGAGAGCTCCAAACTGACCTGATCACTGGCTAGAGCAACGCTGGGCTCTTATTTGCTGAGATGGACCCGTCTGGTGGTCTGACATGTCTTCATTGGTGTTGTGTTCAGCTAAACAGTGATGGATAGATGGATGGACGGATTGGTGGGTGGGATGATTGGTTAACAGCTTTTTTGTGAATCTACGATAAAGGCAGGTAACACATCCAGTGTCCATGTCAGAACCCTCTCTTTCATCAGTCAGCCAGTCAGTCAGCGAGTCAGTGGACGTGTTTGAGTGCTAAGCCGAAAGTAGCCGAATGTAGACAGAAGTTGACGTGTAAAGTCGGGGGAGGTACATGCATTCGGAAAGTATTCAGCTACCTTGACTTTTTCCACATTTTGTTACGTTACAGCCTTATTCTAAAAAACATTCCCTCATCAATCTACACACAATTCCCCATAATGACTAAGCATAAACAGGTTTTAAGACAAAAAATATATTAAATATTACATTTACATTTACATAATTTACATTTTGTGGTCCRGTGTGGCTCAGTTGGTAGAGCATGGCGCTTGCAACGCCAGGGTTGTGGGTTCATTCCCCACGGGGGGACCAGGATGAATATGTATGAACTTTCCAATTTGTAAGTCGCTCTGGATAAGAGCGTCAGCTAAATGACTTAAATGTAAATGTATAAGTATTCAGACCCTTTGCTTTGTTGAAGCACCTTTGGCAGCGATTACAGCCTTGAGTCTTCTTGGGTATGATGCTACAAGCTTGGCACAACTGTATTTGGGGAGTTTCTCCCATTCTTCTCTGCAGATCCTCTCATGCTCTGTCAGGTTGGATGGGGAGCTGTCACGTTCTGACCTTAGTTCCTTTTGTATGTCTTTATTTTAGTTTGGTCAGGGCGTGAGTTGGGGTGGGCATTCTATGTTGTTTTTCTATGTTTTGTTCTGTTGTTCTATTTCTATGTGTTTGGCCTAGTATGGTTCTCAATCAGAGGCAGGTGTCAGTCGTTGTCTCTGATTGGGAGCCATATTTAGGTAGCCTGTTTTCCTTTGTGTTTTGTGGGTGGTTGTTTCCTGTGTCTGTACCATACGGGACTGTTTCGATTTTCATTTGTTCATTCACTTTGTTATTTTGTATTTTTGTAGTGTTCAGTTTTACATATTAAAATGGACACTTACCACGCTGCATATTGGTCCGATATCTCTTACTCCTCGTCAGAAGAAGAGGAAAGTCGTTACAGGAGCGTTGCTGCACAGCTATTTTCAGGTCTCTCCAGAGATTTTCGATCGGGTTCAAGTCCGGGCTCTGGATGGGCCACTCAAGGAGATTCAGAGACTTGTCCCAAAGCCACTCCTGCGTTGTCTTAGCTGTGTGCTTCGGGTCAATGACCTGTTGGAAGGTGAACCTTCGCCCCAGTCTGAGGTCCTGAGCGCTCCGAAGCAGGTTTTCATCAAGGATCTCTCTGCACTTTGCTCTGTTCATCTTTCCCTCGATCTTGACTAGTCTCCCAGTCCCTGCTGCTGAAAAATATCCCCACAGCATGATGCTGCCACCACCATGCTTCAGCGTAGGGATGGTGCCAGGTTTCTTCCAAACGTGGCGCTTGGCATTCAGGCCAAAGAGTTCAATCTTGGTTTCATCAGACCAGAGATTCTTGTTTCTTTAGGTGCCTTCAGGTGCCTTTTGGCAAACTCCAAGCGGTCTGTTATGTGCCTTTTTACTGAGGAGTGGCTTCCATCTGTCCACTCTACCATAAAGGCCTGATTGGTGGAGTGCTGCAAAGATGGTTGTCCTTCTGGAAGGTTCTCCCATCTCCACAGAGGAACTCTGGAGCTCTGTCAGAGTGACCATCGGGTTATTGGTCACCTCCCTTTCCAAGACCCTTTTTCCCCCGATTGCTTAGTTTGGCTGGGTGGTTAGTCTTGGTGGTTCCAAACTTCTTCAATTTAAGAATAATGGAGGCCACTGTGTTCTTGTGGACCTTCAATGCTGCAGAATTTATTTTGGTACCTTTCCCCAGATCTGTGCCTCAAAACATTTTGTATCTGGACTCTACGGACAATTCCTTCGACCTCATGGCTTGGTTTTTGCTCTGACATGCACTGTCAACTGTGGGGCCTTATATAGATAGGTGTGTACCTTTCCAAATCATGTCCAATCAATTGAATTTACCACAGGTGGACTCTAAGTTGTAGAAACATCTCAAGGATGATCAACATAAACAGGATGCACCTGAGCTCAATTTTGAGCCTCATAGCAAAGGGTCTGAATACTTGTGTAGAAAATGTATTTCTGTATTTTGTTTTGAGTACATTTGCTTAAAATTCTAAAAACCTGTTTTTGCTTTGTCATTATAGGGTATTGTGTATAGATTGATGAGTTTTTTTCTTAATTTAATCAATTTTAGAATAAGACTGTAACATAACAAAATGTTGAAGAAGGGGTCTGAATACTTTCCACATGCACTCTAAGCTACCAGGTAAACAATATGAAATAATTAGACTATATATATACACATCAGTTGACATAAGTTACCGGGTAGACAATATGCCAAGCAGTCATATGCACCTGGTATTGACCCCGCGACTGGTTTCTGCGGTACTTTCTCATTAAATGAGCAGGTTTCCTGGACACAGATTAAGCCTCTAGTGTATAAATCGCTTACAATAACCCATGTGTAGCCTACAATATGTATTACATTTTATTCACACTTAATAGACAATCAACAAATTTGATATGTATATTGTCACAAGTAGGATATTTGTTTGTTAGAAATGTTGATTTAATGACATTGTAAGGATAAAGATGTATTTAAGCTCTAAATATACATTTACCCAAAACAATAAACATGCATTGATAATAACCAATGACAACCAATGATAGGTGGAGACATCAACAATTTGCTTACAAGAAAACGAAGAAGGTTTTCTCCCACAAGTTGCAGTTGCAGAAATTTCCCCTTGACAGCAGTCGAAATTTCATGACCTTTAAACACATGGTCGTTGTAAAGGTAATGCAGTTGACAAGTAGTCGCAAGTCTTACAATTTTTATACCCATAATGCAACACACTTTGAAAAACGGTGACCAACATTGGCCTCCGTTCTTATGATACAGATTTTTTTATRMCTTTGGTACTATTTTTACAAGTATGTGTTGAATTAGAACAAAACTTCAAATGATAACACTTGTTAAGCAGCCAGTGTTACAGTCAAAACCTTTCATTGTGCATTCATTTGTAGACATCTTTCACCACGCAACCATTCATCCAAAACAACATACGTTTACTGAGAGATATGAGTACATTGATTTAATCACCAAAACATAACATCGTGATATCTTCTCAATTTAGTTATTTCAACAAACAGTTTATCCAATAGAACAAAAAAATWAGATATTTGTTTCAAAATTGCCCGTTGAATTGTATTATGCTACAGTACATTACACTGTTTTCACATGAGGCAATACACTACCCCCAAAAAATGTACTGAACATCACATTTCCATAATTTCGATCCCATGCGTAATCAAAGGTGTGATCAATGAAGACATCTGTCAATATGGGGGGAATCTGGTCCAACTCAAGATGTCATAAAAAAATCATTTTTACATGACCCTCCCCTTGTACTGTAAAATAAACTGCATACCCTGTCTGTGCATAAATATAGTGCACCTAAAAGTAACTTTTGCAGTTAAATTCCCCTGTACCAAATAAGAAATACAAATGAAATAGGTTTCCATCTCTTGGCCAACTGACGGTTTTGTGACAGAAAATGCTGCGTAGGTATAGCAACTGTGCCCACTCTAGTATTGGTATTTGTGCTCTAGCCAACAGCTTGATGTTACAGAGTGGGTATAGCATACTACATGATGAGATTATTATTATGGACAAAAGTGCAAGATTATTTCTATTTGTCAAACGACAGCAAAGCATCGATCATCATGTCACCAGAATAAGACCCTCTATATTTATTGAAAGGAGCATCAAGCTCATCACCTTGCACTTTCACCTCCCTGTGAAGTTCATCATAATTTATTTCATCTGTAGCCTAATAAACTGCATGCTTTCCCATGATGTCGTGACATTATTTATCTGACGTATTTTACGCGCAGAAAAAGTTTGGACGGAAACCTGGTTAAATGTCAAGCCATTTTGAGGATTCTGTAATTATATTTTTGAGGAACGTCCGCATGCCTACAGGATATTTTTGAAGTAGCCTAATCAGATTCATTGTGACTGGTTGTGTTTATGCCACAAATAAATAGTCATACATTTTTTAAGAAAAAATGAGCGAGGTGAGCAAGGAATATCCACTCGGATTGGAGAGGAGGCATGCATTGTGGTGTTGTAGGCTGGTCTAGGTAGGATAATTGTATTGTTCCTAAACAATAGGGGACATTTTTGAGCTGCATGTCTCATGCCTTTACTGTTCTTTCATGCACAATGATACACCTGGCCTCTCCACTGCCTATCAGCCGTTCCTATTTGTTCTTGTGGATTCATATTGAGAATTTATGCAGCTTTGAATGATTTTATGTGTGGTATGCAGAGGAGGCTGGTGGGATGCGCTAAAGGAGGACTGGCGCATTGTAATGGCTGGAATGTAATAAATGGAACGGTATCAAAAACACATCAAGCATATGGAAACCACATGTTTGACTCCGTTCCATTGATTCAATTCAAGCCATTACAGTGAGCCTGTCCTCCTATAGCTCCTCACACCAGCCTCCTCTGGTGGTATGATTGGTAGTTAGCCTATTGCAGATCTGGACAAAATATCTACCTACCACTAGACAGTTAGACTGGTAGACTATATTGACCTGCGGTCTAGTAAAAGTTAGTGTGTGTAAAAGTGTAGTGCATAAGGGAAGAACCAAAACACCTTGTATAGGGGAGGCGCACGCAAGCAGATAAGGACATTTGGCTATGATGGATGAAATTATATAGTAAAATCTGCAAAAGAGCGAATGTAAACCAGGGAAAAAACGCACTACCTTCCCATGCCAAATAAAAAAACACACAACCCTCCCCTATTTTGGACCCCTATAGGTTCTCATCCAAGTCGCAGTAAATATCCTCATTGTTCATGCACCTGGTGAAAAACATTTTGGCATGGCGAATCCCAGCCTGACATAGGTCTGGATTTAAATCATTGCATGCCTCATCCATGGCCTGAAGGAGGCTGGTATGCTCATGGGGATGGCAATCATCTTCCACCTGTATTGTAATCATGTATTGTATTTTACAGTATATATTTTCTACTTTTACAGTATTGTATTGTATGTATGTATTGTAATGATCCTGTACGTGGTATTGTATTACTGCACTGTTGGAGCTACAAACACAAGCATTTTGCTGCACCTGCTGTAACATCTGCTAATCTGTGTACACAATCAATAAACTTTGATTTGATTTGTTACATACAGTACATTTCTGAGCTTTCAATATCAGATTTTTTTTAAACTTATGTAACAGATGTATAGTGTACTCTCCATGCGTTGTGTTTTAAAATAATAAATCACTTCGGCCAGTGGTCCCAGTTGAGCATCATTTATTTCTGTGGTTAAATGGGAAACAGCACGTTAGTTGTGCAGGACTTAACAGTGATGATGGCTGTCGATGGCAAAATCTGTAGCATGAAGACAACTGTGTTAGCCGTGGCTTATGTGACCATGACATCGGTGTATGCTAGCTAACACAATTATTTACAGCAATCATATGCCAAAGCACATCCCAGAAAGCCCCTCAATCCCTAACAGGTACCATATAACCACACATGTATAAAATCAGTAACGTACAGCAA